>NC_058080.1:28265561-28565561 GCF_014858855.1 Bufo gargarizans | reverse complement strand
AGAAAAAAATCCTCTAAAAACTTTCGATCTGTTACTATTGCCAAGGTTGATGCGGAAATTAAAGGTTTTCCATTTGCTTGTAGTTCCCGTTTTGTCCTTTCTGCCACGGTGGTGCTAGAGAGCAAGAACATTTTTTGTGAGATTTTTGTAGATAGTGGAGCAGCTGTCAATCTCATTGATAATCAATTTGCTATAACTCATGGTTTCCAGGTCTGCACTTTGGGAAAGGACATACCTGTTTTTGCTATTGATTCCGTTCCACTTTCTCAGAAATCGTTAAAAGGCATAGTTTAAAATATCCGTTTGATTGTGAGTGATACTCATGTTGAGGATGTGTCATGTTTCGTCCTAAGCGGGTTGCCTACTCCTCTAGTGTTGGGGCTACCCTGGCTCACTAAACATAACCCCACCATTGATTGGCAAGCGAGGCAATTAAATGGTTGGAGTGACTTTTGCAGAGAGAATTGCCTCACGACATCTGTTTCTGAGGTTTCTACTAAGACTGTACCATCTTTTCTCTCTGAATTTTCAGATGTCTTCTCTGAGAGTGGTGTTCAGGACTTGCCCCCTCACAGGGAGTACGATTGCCCTATTAATCTCACTGCAGGCGCCAAGCTGCCTAAATCTTGTTTATACAATCTCTCCCAACCTGAAAGGGTCGCTATGCGTGCTTATATCTCTGAGAGTCTGAGAAAGGGACACATACAAACCTCGAAGTCACCTGTTGCCGCTGGTTCTTTCTTTGTTAAGAAAAAAGATGGTTCTTTAAGACCATGTCTGGATTTCAGGGAGCTGAACAGTATCACAATTCGTGACCCTTATCCGCTTCCTCTGATCCCGGACCTGTTTAACCAGATTGTTGGGGCTAAAGTTTTTTCCAAGTTGGATCTAAGAGGGGCATACAACCTGGTCAGGGTCAGAGAGGGAGACGAATGGAAGACGGCCTTCAATACCCCTGAGGGCCATTTTGAGAATTTGGTTATGCCTTTTGGTTTGATGAATGCTCCAGCTGTCTTTCAGCATTTTGTGAACAGCATTTTTTATCATTTAATGGGGAAATTTGTATTAGTGTATCTGGATGACATTTTGATTTTTTCTCCTGATTTCAAAACTCATAAGGACCACCTACGTCAGGTCTTGCTCATCCTGCTGGAGAATAAATTGTACGCGAAACTGGAAAAATGTGTGTTTGCGGTTCCAGAAATTCAATTTCTGGGGTTTCTTCTCTCCACTTCTGGTTTTCGCATGGACCCCGAGAAGGTCCGCGCTGTGCTTGAGTGGGAGCTTCCTGAGAATCAGAAGGCGCTGATGCGTTTTTGGGGTTTTGCCAATTATTACAGGAAGTTTATTTTGAATTATTCCTCTGTTGTTAAACCACTCACCGATATGACTAGAAAGGGGGTAGATTTTTCTTCCTGGTCGGTAGAGGCGCGTAAGGCACTTTCTAGTATCAAGGAGAGTTTTGCTTCCGCTCCCATCTTGGTACAACCTGTTATTTCTCTGTCTTTCATAGTTGAGGTGGACGCTTCTGAGGTGGGTGTGGGTGCGGTCTTGTCTCAGGGTCCCTCTCCTGCCAAATGGCGACCGTGTGCCTTTTTCTCGAAGAAACTCTCCTCCGCAGAAAGAAATTACGATGTGGGAGATAGGGAGTTGTTGGCCATCAAGTTAGCTATTGAGGAATGGAGCCATTGGCTAGAGGGAGACAGACACCCTATTACCATGTTTACTGACATAAGAATCTGGCCTACTTGGAGTCAGCCAAGCGTCTGAACCCGAGACAGGCCAGATGGTCTTTGTTCTTTTCAAGGTTTAATTTTGTTGTCACGTTCCGCCCTGGAGTTAAGAATGTGAAGGCGGATGCCCTGTCACGTTGTTTTCCGGGAGGTGTGAATTTTGAAGACCTGGGTCCCATTTTGGCTGAAGGTGTGGTGGTCTCTGCTCTTTATCCTGAATTGGAGGCAGAGGTTCAGGTAGCCCAGTCAGAGGCTCCTGATCTTTGTCCTCCTGGGAGGTTGTTTGTGCCTCTCGCTTTAAGACACAAGATTTTTAAGGAGCACCACGATACTGTCCTTGCTGGGCACCCGGGGGCAAGAGCCACACTGGATCTCATCGCTCGGAGATTCTGTGGCCGGCGCTTCGTAAGTCGGTTGAGGGTTTTGTGGCAGCCTGCGAGACCTGCGCTCGTGCCAAAGTCCCTCATTCACGGCCATCAGGTCCTCTCCTTCCGTTACCCATTCCTTCCCGTCCTTGAACACATCTGTCCATGGACTTCATTACGGACCTGCCTCGTTCCTCAGGAAAGACTGTGATTCTGGTGGTGGTGGACCGTCTTAGCAAAATGGTGCATTTCATTCCTTTTTCTGGCTTGCCCAATGCTAAGACGCTGGCGCAGGCATTTATTGATCACATTATCAAATTGCATGGTATTCCTTCAGACATAGTCTCTGATAGGGGCACGCAGTTTGTTTCCAGATTCTGGAAGGCTTTCTGTTCTCGCTTGGGGGTTCGGTTGACATTCTCTTCTGCTTTCCACCCGCAGTCGAATGGCCAGACGGAGCGCGTCAATCAGAATCTAGAGACATATCTGCACTGTTTTGTGGCGGAGAATCAGGAGGATTGGTGTTCTTTTTTGTCCCTTGCTGAGTTTGCTTTAAATAACCGTCGTCAGGAGTCCTCTGATAAGTCACCATTTTTTGGTGCATATGGGTTTCATCCGCAGTTTGGGACATTCTCTGGAGAGGGGTCTTCTGGTTTAAGTGATGGGGACAGATTCTCCTTGTCTTTGTCATCTATTTGCAAAAGATTCAGGATAATCTAAAGAGCATGAGTGAGAGATATAAGTGTGTGGCGGATAAGAGACGTGTGCCTGGTCCGGACCTGAATGTTGGTGATCTGGTGTGGTTGTCTACTAAGAATATCATATTGAAGGTTCCCTCCTGGAAGTTGGGTCTTAAGTTTATTGGGCCTTACAAAATCTTGTCCGTCATCAATCCAGTTGCTTACCGTCTTGATCTTCCTCAGACTTTGAAGATCCATAATGTTTTTCATAAGTCCTTATTAAAACCTTATGTCGAACGCATTGTACCCTCGTCTTTGCCTCCTCCTCCGATTGTGGTTGATGGTAATCTTGAATTTCAGGTCTCTAGGATTGTGGATTCTCGTGTTGTCCGCGGTTCTCTCCAGTACCTCGTTCATTGGGAGGGTTTGTCGGAATATTTATGCTGTCTCCGATTGACAGTCTATATGATTTATATGAACTTCATTTGGCATACCATTATTCACAATTATTTGGGTTTTAAAGGTTTGTAAATTCACCATAGGGGTATGATTTACTGAAATACCTAATTGTTGCATTCTGTTTGATAGGCATATCAATGCATCACCATTCTTTAATTTTTGGCCTTTTGACACCTGAATGGGTAACAGGAAATTATTAGTACCTGGAGGGATGATTATATCTCGTGGCACTAATACACTGACTGCATAAGGCAGTATCTGGGATGACTTGAGTGCTTCATGTTCATCCATAAAACCTTCAGGATTCCCTTTTAATCTTGTCCACAATGTGGAATTCACTATATCCACATGGATAGCAAAACGATGTAAAATATCGTTGCCAATGTACATAGGATATCTGGGTTCATCAAGCACCAGGAATAAATGAGTAGCCGATTTTCCTGCAATAGAAATGGTTAATATACATTTTGCAATTATATTATGATCATCAGAATCATTATCTAAGTCATGTATCCAATTATCTTGTGGATTTGGATATCGAATCACTTTAGAATTGGCCACTTGATTTAGTAGATCCCTACTAATATAACTGTTTTAATGGCGCAAATCCAATTTAGCCCTCTTAGTTCTTCCTAAGTCATTCACCTGTACTGGGAAAAACATCTCATCATCCACCTTTTCCATTCCCACTAGGAATTGTTCGTGACCATTAAACCCAATAGGGTCAATAGTTTCTGGGTGTAGGTGGATTGTAAGAACATCCCCTTCCAAACAGACATCTTTTACTCGTTCAGGAGACACACATATGGTGTTATCTTCCTGTTCACCTATAGTGGAATTTGGAGTGATTTGCAGGAAAGAGACATCAGGGACTTGGCTATTTCGGAAATGTACCTCAATGGAATCCGGCCTTTCCTCTATCACATGGCAGTTACGCCTATTGTGATAGGATTGTGATTGTTCATAATTAATGGGCATCCTCACTTGAGACCATATCACCTTATTAACAAAATCAATAACTGGACTTAATCTTTTCAGGAAATCGATGCCAATAATTAATCTATCAATGGGCATATCCACGATCAATGTAGGATGGCTAATTACTTTGTTTCCTACTTTAAAATCCAGCCAAGCTTTACCTAAAACCTTGAGGGCATTGCCTGAGACACTTACCAGGTTAGCATTAAAACTTTTTAACTTATACCTGTTAGAAGATACATCCTGCAATTGTTGGAAGTATTTTACAGATAATAAAGTTGCTTGGCTACCTGTATCTATCAAGGCTATTATTGGTGGGAAATTATCAAATAATTCAACTTTCATATAATATCTATTATCTATTTCCTGTATGGAACAAAGATATTTGGCATGATTATTGAAATGGTTTTCCTGCTCAGCAGTTAGACTTGTCCTCAACTCCTCCTCCTTCCTTTTATGAGCAGGATCGCATGTCTTCTTCTGTGCAGCTGAAGACTTTGTGTGCTGTAAGACAGAACAAACAGGTTTCCCCTCCCCCTTGCCATGTGGCTTTGTAAGGGTTAAATTATTTTTAAAGGGAAAGACAAGTATATTAGATTGCTCCACTTTACATACATTTAAGTCATCAACCCCTGCAACATTTGACATACTTACCTGCTTCTCCCCCTTTATATTTGGGGAGGATTCTCTACAGGAGGGGTTACCCCTAAAAAAGGATTTTTAGGGTTAGCAGTGATTGTTTTAGACAATTCCTCCATCCGCTGCATCAACATACCAAACTGATCTTGGATTTGATCCATTCGATCATATAGGTTACTTCTCTTTCTCCCATAATCTTTGGGAGATTGATTTTGGTACCGATATGATCGTGATCTCCCAGAACCATCTGACTCAGAACCACTTTGAGCCCTTTCTGGCCTACGTTGATATCCCCTATAATAATTATTCTGATATCTTTGAAAAGGAGGGAACCGTCTATTTCTAAACTCCTTCTGGTGGTTTGGGTTTTTTTCAGCAACATTTGGACCCTTATTCCCATCTGGCCTAGGCTGAATTTTATTTGGCTCGGAAGGTCTAGGAGTTTTTAACACATCAGCATAACTTCTTTTAGGGCTTTCAAATTTTCCCTGATCTCTTTTTATGTGAGTTTCTGCTATTTCCGGAGACTCATCACAATTTTGTATTGCAGCGTACAGAGTTGTACTCTCAGTGAGTAACCAATCCAGAGTCTTTCTGGGATGGTAATCCCTGGCCAAAATAAATTTTATTTTATTGGGCAAAGCGTCATAAAATAACTGGATAAATTCACTACCTTCAAAATTGGGATCTTTTTCAGATAAACTATAGGCATTTTTGAGGACTGACAAAAATTCCCTGGGACTTTGATTATGTCTACATTTCAGGGTAAATAAGGCCCTCCTTGCAGCAGTAGTGGACTTATAGGGACCAAATTCAGTTTTTATTTCTGCGACTACATCTGACCAAGAATCCCTACCCATATCTCTAAGGGAATTAAAGAAATACCGGTGTTTTGGTTCGAAAACCCAGGTAATAAATTCAAGTTTCTGTATGTCCTTTTCTAAATGTAAAGTTTTCATGGCCTCCTCATATATTTCCAAATGACTTATTATGGAGGGTGAACCCTTTTTTGCAAATTGACCCACAGTTTCCTTGAGAAATTTGATCACTTTAGTAGTGTCTATCATGGGTTGATAAGATCTCTGTACTGAACTTTTAGAGGACCTAGGAGGTGAAATCGGTCTTAATTTAGGAAGAGAATGTTCTCTCAGAGCCATTAATTCTTCTCCATTAAAGGGGTTGTCATATTTACTTTCTGCATCTAATTCCCCCCTGGAATATTTTACCTGCACTCTATTAGAATCCTTAGGCTGTCTGAATTGAAGAGGGTCAAGATCCCGGTTATCTAATTCTGTTTGTAAATTTCTATTGTCCTTATACAACTTTTTACATTCCTCATCTAAATCCACCATAGACAATTGACATTTAGACAATTCATTAGTAGCCTGACTTAATTTCCATTCCAGAGTCCTAATAACTTCTTGCTGTTGACTGTCTCTGTCATTATATTCTGATAATTTAGCAGACCATTGTGCTAATTCACCAGAAACCATGGCCGCCTTATTTTCCATTTCAGATAAATCTTTTTGAAATTTATCAATTTCATATGCCTGTTCAACATTTTTATATTTTGCTTTTTCTAATTGCTTTGCTATTTCAATAACTAAATATACAAATTCAGGCCAAGATTGAAGGATTAATGAATCCTTATCTTTCTTATGTTTAGCTTGGGAAATGTGACAGAGATAATCAGCAAATCGGGATTTATCAGACCAGATATCATCTGCATATTCTACAGCTCTCTTTTCCAATTCAAACCTCCAATCCTTTAACTCTCTCTTAATATCCAACCTGTCATGCATATGACCCAACACAATATATTCAATTAATTCTTGAGTCTTTCTATCATGCATATCAGTCTTTACCACTGCAGCAGCAGCCTGCATGCCTTGGCTAGCCTCGCCATTGTTATCAGACATTTTTATTTTATTTTTTTACTTGTTGCACTACAAGTACCACAATAACTTTATCAAATATATATTTTGCACCCCAAAATTTTGTTTCTATTACAAGCAGATCTCGGTAGGGACCTCCAATTAAATGTCGGAATATTTATGCTGTCTTCGATTGACAGTCTATATGATTTATGTGAATAAATTACAATCGGTAATAAAGGAGATTCTAACTTATTATCATAAATATCAAGCTAAAACAAGCTCGTGATCTGCGTTGAATTGAAGACAAAACCCAGTTACAGACAAAATATATATGTAATTTATTAATACAATTTATAGTGCAAAATAATATATATAATAAAATTGGCGGTAATAAAATTCAATCAAAGATATGCAAAATGGTGGTAAAGACAAAAATTATTGAGAACATATATATATACACAATTATGCCTTCTTATAATAATACCCCTCACTTATTTTAAAAGTCAATTTAATACTTGATTTCTCTCAGCCGACAAATGTCCGATTAAACCCAAATCTGGTTTATCTTTTATCTATATAAATATATATATATTATCAACCATACTGGTCCAGAACTGAATTCAGTTCCTTGGAGATAATACCGTGTTTTCACTAGTATATTTTTAATCTCCCTGTATTGGATTAATTTTCAGGATGATGCTGCAGGTACACCCCAATCTTATTCCAAAACAGATACTATACACAAAGTATGGTTAATTGAATATATCTATAGATATGTATTATATTAATTAATTATCCTATAAAATATAGGTAAGGTTATACTATACCAAAATGTCAGCTAGCAGAAATCAGTTTCAATGGTTCTAAGATGGCTGCCTCCAATGACTGGCAAGATGGTCAAGATGATGTCCAGAGAGAGAGCGAGCTCGACCCCTTCTGTCAGCCCATACCATCTTTTTATCCTCTCTTAGAAAGGGCTTGGCCAAGTTTTATCATTAACTAGTGACCTCACTTTATAATTAATAGAACCTCCCCCTAGGGAAAAATATACCCTAGATCTTTGTTACCCTAACACTAGATGGCACTAGTATTCCATACAAAAATCGAAGCATTCATTTATTTCTCTTATCCATATACTAGCAATAAAATGTAATCTAAGGTTTCAGACGAAACCTTGAGAAGATCTTGAAGAGACAATGAGTTTTATACTTGGTCAACTAACTTGTGTATCCTTAAGTCTTTTGACCAAACTTGATTAAATCAAGATAAATAGGGCTATCTCAATTTATTGTTCGTGGAGGAGACAGGGTTTGTTCATGATCACCTGTGTCCACATTTTTCCATTCCAGGAAAGAAATAATTAATTTGTGTGTTCCACTGAGACAGATTCTAAACATGACAGAGGAGTTTATACCTCATTTCTAATCTTACAATTGAATATATCTATGAGGACTATACTCTTATATATATACTATATATTCAGCACACCTATTAAAATTGATTATATAAAATCAATCTACTCCTATATTGATTAATATAAAAATCACAAAGAAAGATTAGAGTCTTTCTATTTACTAAAATCATCAGAATTCAAATACATTGTCTTATCTAGGCCATCACATTTCATTAGACCTTGGGACATCTCCTTCTCACAAAACAGACTTAGGTAAACACTTTGGTATATATCGTAAACCTTAGGTTAGCAATTTCAGAGTAAAAAAAAAAATCCTGAATTCACTCTGCCTTAAAATAAGACAAAATGGTTGTCCCTTAGGCTCATGTCCATACACTTATATAGGCCTTATAATTATGGACTTTATTCATACTCAATAGTTCTGACAGGTTATGGTCCTGAGGAGAGGATGTGGGTCCCAGTGATGGACATTAAGGCCACTCGTCTCATCAGGGCTTCCATAGGTCCCATCCTGAGAAGGTGGGCTCTGAGTGTCCGGAGTCCACTCGTAGAAGGAGGGGTACTGTCACCACCAGACATCTGAGAAGCTCTGTCAGACGTTCTTCAGAACCTCCTGCTTGAGGTTCCTTTTGTTTTGCTATCGTTTTCTCATCTTGTTAGCCTCTCTCAGCTGTCATGTAGTTGCACTGATTGCACCCCTTTAACCCCTTAAGGACACAGCCTTATTTCACCTTAGAACCAGGCCATTTTTTGCAAATCTGACTAGTGTCACTTTAAGTGGTAATAACTTTAAAACGCTTTGACTTATCTAGGCCTATCTGAGATTGTTTTTTCGTCACATATTGTACTTCATGACACTGGTAAAATGAAGTTAAAAAAAATATTTTTTTTTGCATAAAAAATACCAAATTTACCAAAAATTGGGAAAAATTAGCAAATTTCAAAGTTTTAGTTTCTCTACTTCTGTAATACATAGTAATACCCCTAAAAATTGTGATGACTTTACATTCCCCATATGTCTACTTCATGTTTGAATTATTTTGGGAATGATATTTTATTTTTTGGCGATGTTACAAGGCTTAGAAGTTTAGAAGCAAATCTTGAAATCTTTCAGAAATTTACAAAACCCAATTTTTAGGGGTAATAGAAACCACCCAAAAATGACCTTATTCTATAAACTACACCTCTCAAGGTATTCAAAACTGATTTTACAAACTTTGCACACCCTTTAGGTGTTGCACAAGAGTTATTGGCAAATTGGGATGAAATTTGAGAATTTCATTTTTTTGCCTAATTTTCCCTTTTAACCCATTTTTTCCACTAACAAAGCAAGGGTTAACAGCCAAACAAGACTGTATCTTTATTGTCCTGACTCTGCAGTTTACAGAAACACCCCATATGTGGCCGTAAACTACTGTACGGCCACACAGCGGGGCGTAGAGTGAAAGGTGCGCCGTTTGGTTTTTGGAAGGCAGGTTTTGCTGGACTGTTTTTTTGACACCATGTCCCATTTGAAGCCCCCCTGATGCACCCCTAGAGTAGAAACTCCATAAAAGTGACCCCATTTTAGAAACTACGGGATAGGGTGGCAGTTTTGTTGGTACTAGTTTAGGGTACATATGATTTTTGGTTGCTCTATATTACACTTTTTGTGCGGCAAGGTAACAAGAAATAGCTTTTTTGGTACCGTTTTTTTGTTATTTACAACATTCATCTGATAGGTTAGATAATGTGGTAATTTTATAGAGCAGGTTGTCACGGACGCGGCAATACCTAATATGTATACTTTTTTTTTTGTTTATGTAAGTTTTACACAATGAATTCATTTTTAAAACAAAAAAAAATGTTTTAGTGTCTCCATAGTCTAAGAGCCATAGTTTTTTTCAGTTTTTGGGCGATTATCTTAAGTGGGGTCTCATTTTTTTCATGTAAGTTTTACACAATGAATTCATTTTTAAAACAAAAAAAATGTTTTAGTGTCTCCATAGTCTAAGAGCCATAGTTTTTTCAGTTTTTGGGCGATTATCTTAAGTGGGGTCTCATTTGTTGCGGGATGAGATGACGGTTTGATTGGCACTATTTTGGGCTGCACATGACTTTTTGATTGCTTGCTATTACACTTTTTGTGACGTAAGATGACAAAAAATGGCCTTTTTTTACACCGTTTTTATTTTTATTTTTTTACGGTGGTCATCTGAGGGGTTAGGTCATGTGATATTTTATATAGAGCCGGTCGATACGGACGCGGAAATACTTAATATGTATACTTTTTTTTATTTATGTAAGTTTTACACAAATATTTCATTTTTGAAACAAAAAAAATCATGTTTTAGTGTTTCCATATTCTAAGAGCCATAGTTTTTTCAGTTCTTGGGCGATTATCTTGGGTTGGGTATGATTTTTCCGGGATGAGATGACGGTTTGATTGTTACAATTTTGCCTTACATGCGACTTTTTTGATTACTTTTATTACATTTTTTGGGGAGTAAGGTGGGCAAAATTTCAATTTCATCATAGTTTTTAATTTTTAATTTTTATGGCGTTTACCGTTCGGGTAAAGTAACATGACCGTTTTTCATAGATCAGGTCGTTACGGACGCGGTGATACCAAACATGTGTAGGGAATTTTATTTTTTTAATTTTTAATCAGTGATAAATGTGTTTTTTTAATTTTATTTTTTACTTTTTTTTTTACCCAGATCCACTTGGTTCTTGAAGATCCAGTGGGTCTGATGTCTGTATAATACAGTACAGTAATGTACTGTACTGTATTTTACTTACACTTTGTCTGAACAGATCTATGCCTTTAGCACAGATCTGTTCAGAACCATGGACAGCAGGATGCCTGAGAAGGCGTCCTGTTGCCATAGGAACCTTCCTTGTCTGCTCAATAGTGGCCAGAACTGCGCAGACGGGGAAGGGTAAGGACGGGGCTTTGGGGGGCTGTCTGGGGTCTCTCTCCCTCTCCATTCGGGGGGCTGCAAAGGCACAGCAGCCCTCCGATGGGAGAGGGAGCTCCCTGAGCTGTTAACCTTTTCCATACCGCGGTCCGTACGGACCGCAGTATGGAAAGGGTTAAACGGCTGACATCGCGGAACAGATGTCAGCCGTTTATACCAGGGTGCCAGCAATGTGCTGGCACCCTGGTATACCCACTAGACGCCAACGATTATTCAGGGGTGCAGGGGGGGGAGACACAGTAATATTTTTGGAATGCTAAAGTTTCTGATCCCCGCAGTCAGGGACCGCGGGGATTAGAAACTGCAGAAATCGCAGCAAACCGCAGGTCTGAATTGACCTGCGGTTTGCCGCGATTGCCAACATGGGGGGGTCATGGGACCCCCCCCGCGCATTTAGCCTAGGTGCCTGCTCAATGATTTGAGCAGGCACCGGGTTGCGATCACTGCCAGCCGCACGGCAGTGATCGAAAATACACAGGGCGTACATGTACACCCTGTTTCCTTAAGTACCAGGACACAAGGGCGTACATGTACGCCCTATGTCCTTAAGGGGTTAAATCCCTTCCTATACTGCATCACTTTGCGGTTTATACAACTTCCTGGAGTGTGTGCATGCTGAATGCTACTACTGAGTCTTCTACAGATAATTTTTGTTCATTCATTTGTGTTTTCCTGTTTGCTGGATCCCAGGTGACCCTGACTCCCTCCGTATCAAGTGTAGGGAGCCGGTGGTCGTGTCCCCTCACTATTATAGGGTGTTCAGGTGTTATACAGTCGAGGAACGAGGATATGCAATCATCTACCATTGAGATTTTTGCATAGGCTGAGCAGTTAGGGAGAGAGCCAGGTCTGTTGCAGGGCTTACCCTTTGGTTCCTTAGTTTTGGATCCAGTCAGTCGGATCTTCATTTTGTGTCTTCTAGTTTTCTGTACACCTTCCGTGACACCTGGACTCTGGATAAGTACTCACAGCTTGTCTCACAGGGAATGCTTCTTCCTGGAGGCTGGAGGTGGCTGCTTTTCTTGTCAACCAGCTGAGGCTGATGGCTCAGGCTGGGAAGAGTGATTTTTGGCCTCAGCCGAGGCAAGATCCTGTCTTGGGCCCCTGTTTTCTGGGAGCTCCTACTAACATAGCCTACCCCAAGCGGTGGTAGCTGGTACACTAACATAACTTCCTTCTCCTCCCCATGAGACAGGACATGGGACCAGTCCACTTCGGTTCACAGAGGAGGGGGAGCTAAAACTGGAATGAACTATTCCAGTCTAGCAATACTAAACTGGCTATGATCCTGATCACACATTGCTGCCAACTGCTGGTGTACAGGGAAATTACAGCATAATATATGAAACAGGCCTAGACGATATAATTATATGGATGGACAATAAAATTACACTTAACATGTCGTAGCAGGGAAAGAGAGTTTAGTAACATACTTCGGGATGTTACATAGTGCACATCTAGGATTAGACGTGTATAAGTGAGTGTCACATTTAGGCCAGAAATACAGCTTTATGCTTACTGGGGTGAAAAAACCCTCTGATATACTGCACATCTGGGATTAGCAATGCATAAGTGACTGTCACATTTAGGACAGAACTACAGCTTTTTGGTCATAACTACCCCGACAAGTCTGAGCTACTGCATAAAGTGTGGGCCGTCTGTGCGCGCTTTCGGCGTTCTCACCATGCTGCTGCTCGCCTGTCAGCGCTGCAGCGCAACTTCGGCCTTCCCGCCCACCGCCTCATATGCGACGTGCCCACCAGGTGGAACTCCACCTTGCACATGCTGGAGAGACTGTGCAAGCAGCAGCAGGCCATAGTGGAGTTTCAGCTGCAGTTGGGGTTGGGTTGGGGCAGTTGTTGGGGGGATTGGCGGGTTGGTTGTCTAGTCTGGGGTCAGGAGGGGTGTCGCCGTTGCCGGCATGGGGGGTGTTGCCAGGACCGGTGGCCAGGCTGTGCGGAGGGTCGGTGTCGGTGGAGACTCAGGTTGGGGGGACTGTTGGTATTCAGGGAAACACAGGGGTTAGGATAAGACCTACCTTCAGGCCCCCCATACTCCATTTACATACACCGCTCAACTGTTTAAACTCTCTTTTACTGGGTGATTGTCGGCCACAGCTCACATTAAACAGGCACATTTAAACTCCTCCTCCAACCACTCCTTCTGTGCGGTGTGCCAACCCCTGGACACCAGAGGGCACGTGCGCCAAATCAGGTCCAATTATGCTCCTGTTCTCCACATTGCCGCCAGCTGTGACTTCCGAATTCCGCACCAACTCAGGAACCTCGAAAAAGAAAAACAACATGACCAACCAAACACAAGGCAAACCAAAACCATCAAAGGGAAGGGAGGGCGGGCCAGCTTGCCTTCTCCGAACAGAGGAAGAGGCAGGGGCAGAAAGGGGCGTATATATACCCCTAGCCACAACCACCTCCCCTTCCTGCTTCCTGGCAATACCACCCTCCTTTAACCCCTCACACTCCCTTCCCAGCACCATTAACCCTGCCTTGCCCGAACCTGCCATACAGAAGAGCAGGGGGCCTGCCTATAACCTAGGAAGGATGAAGGGGCCACCACCAGTCCCTCATCACCCTCCCTAAACTGTCGGGTGCTCTCCAGACTGTTGGTATTCAGGGAAATACAGGGGTTAGGATAAGACCTACCTTCAGGCCCCCCCATACTCCATTTAGCCTAAAACAAAAGGACACGGACACCGCTCAACTGTTTAAACTCTCTTTTACTGGGTGATTGTCGGCCACAGCTCACATTAAACAGGCACATTTAAACTCCTCCTCCAACCACTCCTTCTGTGCGGTGTGCCAACCCCTGGACACCAGAGGGCACGTGCGCCAAATCAGCTCCGATTATGCTCCTGTTCTCCACATTGCCGCAACGGAGGAGGCCGATTATACAGGACTCCGACCACCACCCAGCAAAAAGAAGCTCTGTTCAATGCCATCTTGAAGGCCAGACAAAAATATATCTAGCCCGATCTCCGTTAGATGGACCCCATCCGGCCTCATCAAAGCCCTATTGTCTCCTTCGAACTGCCGATGACGAACCGTGACACCACCACGAGAGAGCACAAAGCGCGAAATACGGGCATTCAAAGTTCTCCGGCACCTCTCCAGAGCCTCACCATCCCGGGCCCCATGCCACACTACCCGGGGCACCACCTCCGACCACACGATAACCAACTCTCTAAAGAAAGCCGGGAACCTCTCAAGGTCAGAACGCATGAGCGCCATCAACTCAGTAAGCCGTAGGGCACAAAGATCGTTTCCGCCCGCATGGATCACCAGTATCACCGGCCCTACCAACCGGAGACCAATGTCGACCACCTCAGGCAACAGCTGAGACCACCTAAGGCCCCGTATCCCCTTCCAAAAAACCTCTACTTCCCTGAATCCAAGGCTCTGACCTCCAGGCCGTCGTTCCGCCCGCTGCGCAGCCCAAAATATATAAGAATGGCCCAACAGCCACACCACCGGACGAACAGCACCTAAAAGAAATAAAGATGAAAAACAAATCCACCATGCATGCATAAACATTACCACAAACAGGAACGGTAGCATACTGCCCAATGAACATATACTACACCTTCGCCTGCCGTAAACTCCATAGTTACACATTCTTTTTCTTTTTTTTTTTAACATAGCACATCAGCAAACTGAAGAACTCAGACCAGCAAATCCGGGCGAATATAACGCGCAAAGCAGGCAGATCGCCAACTACCAATACGCATCACCTCAGATTCGGATAAGCCAGCCCTAGCCACTTCCGTAGCCGCACCTATACAAAAGGAATGAGTGCCAAACTCACCAGGCTCCACCCCCGACTGCCTCAAGCAGCTGCGCAAAACTGAAGAAAACTGGAACTTCGTAAACGGGGATCCATCCGCATGCGCAAGAAAATTCCCACCACCCACCCGAACCGCCATATACTCCCCCACCAGCCTAACCGAGCAAGCCAACCCCGCAACCGGCAATATTGGCAGCCACGCCCCTTTACCCAACTGGTCGGTCTTCGACTTCTTAATACGGACTCTGAGAGCATTGTTACCAAGTACCACATCCGATTCCGACAAACCCCCAGGCCTAGCACCCGAAGGAGCCACCAGTTCACCCACCCTCAGAGCCGCAAAGAAGGCGAGACAGAAACTAGCCAAACGCCGCCGCGCAACAGGGGCTGAGACCCCCATAGACCTCATCCTCAACATCCACTCCACCGTCACCTCCAGGCGAACATCATCCCTCTCAGCCACATTTCTTACCCCACTCACAGCCAACCAGTCAGCCCAGGCCTTACCATGTGCCTGCCAAGTCGCCGGCGACACCGACGCACTCACGAGGGACATCAGCTGCTGGCCACCAGCCGCCACAGGAACTGAGGGCACTCCCGCCCATCCGATTGCGCCTCCGGAAGAAGCTCCCGAAACACCTGCCAATTGAAGCGAGAAAGAGCATCAGCGACACGATTGTCAACTCCCGAAACATGCCTGGCCCGGAAGTAAATGTTACGCTCCAGACAACGGAGCACCAAGTGCCGCAGCAACGCCAACACCGGGAGGGACGAGGACGACAAACAATTAATACATTGAACAGTCCCTAAATTATCCAGCCAAAAACAAACATGCCGGTTCGCTAAACGGTCACCCCAGATCTCCACCGCCACCACTATAGGGAACAGCTCCAGCAGAGTCAGATTCTTAACAAGCCCCAAGGCGCGCCACTTCTCAGGCCAGGGGGCCGCACACCACTCCGTACCCAGTATCGTACCAAAGCCACAAGAGCCAGCCGCATCAGACCACAATGCCAATTCCGAGTTCGAAACCACCTCTGCAATAAAGCAAGTATGCCCATTGTAGGCACCCAAAAAGGAACTCCACACCCTCAGGTCCGCCTTCATCGAGCTGGTAAGCCGAATACGATGCCGAGGGGCCCGGCCTCCACGCGTCGCCAAAGAGAGGCGACGCAAAAAAACCCGACCCATAGGCATGACCCGACACGCAAAACAAAGCAAACCCAAAAGGGACTGGAGTTGCCGCAAGGTAACCTTCCGCACCGCCAAAAAACCCTCGATCAACCCCGCCAATGTACTCAACTTGTCCCCGGGAAGCCGAAAAACCATAGCGACCGAATCAATTTCGATCCCCAAAAAGGAAAGACAAGTAACTGGGCCCTCAGTTTTCTCAACCGAAATAGGAACTCCAAAGCGAGCCATTAACTCCAAAAACGTGGACAGCAAGAATCGACAGCCGTCACCCTCCTGTGAACCCACAAAAAGGAAGTCGTCAAGATAGTGAATCACAGACGACAACCCAGACTCAACCCAGACAACCCATTCCAAGAATGAGCTGAACATTTCGAAGTAATGGCACGAAATGGAGCACCCCATAGGTAGACACATGTCGTAATAAAAAAGGCCCTCGAAACAACCCCCCAGCAAATGAAAACAATCAGGGTGAATGGGCAACAGCCTAAACGCAGATTCAATATCTGATTTCGCCATAAGGGCACCCCGTCCCGCCTAACGCACCAACGCCACTGCCCTATCAAAAGATACATACGTAACGGAAGCCTCCTCAGGAAGGATAGCATCATTCACAGACATACCACGGGGATGAGACAGATGATGTATAAGGCAAAATTTACCCACCTCCTTCTTAGGGACCACACCCCACGGCGAAACCCTCAAATTAGAAAAAGGCGGGTCCAAAAAGGGGCCAGCCATCCTACCAGCCGAAACCTCCTTCTGCAACTTAGCCTCCAGGACTCCCGGGTGTTCCCTGACAGACTTAAGGTTATCGGCGTAAACCGGAAGCCGACTAAGAACAAACAGAATGAAAAAACCGTCAGAAAAACCCTCAAACAGGGTCACAGCAGCCTCCCTATTGGGATACCTGCTTAGCCACGGCGCCATCTCTACCACGCTGACTGGCGTCCTTGGGCTCAAAGGCCGAGGGGGTTCTACCGGGCCTAACCTGGGATCTGGTACACCTACCCGCTGCGTGAGGGCCGCCACAGGCCAAGCATTTATGCTTGTACTTACACAAACCGGCATATTTGCAGAAACCCTCATTAAACAACCAGCACGCGCCCGGTCGTCTAACGGCCACTGGCCCCTGGGCTGCCGAGGCCTCAGCACCAGCGGCCGCCCCTGGAAAGGAAGGCGGGCGCTGTGACACCATCAGGCGAAGCCACACATCCGTGGCCTTCACTCCCCAACCCAGCTCCGGCTGAAGCGCCAAACGCCTCCTGAACTCTTCATCATACCTCCACCACGCGCTACCCCCGTGAGCCTTATACGCACTATAGATAGTGTCCAAATATATGAACAATTCCGCACAGCGCTCAGGGTGCCGCTGCCCCATAACGCACCCCAAAACCGCAAACGCCTGCAACCAATTGTTCATAGTTTTGGACACCTTCACCCTCCTATCATAAGGCTTATCCAAGAAACGTTTCTCCCTATCCACCGTGTGCTGGTCAACTGATACCAGAGACCAAATGTCCACATACTGATTGGACCAAATCTTCTCCCGCACCGCCTCCTCTAAATGCGAACCCAAAGGTTGGATTATGAATTAGGTGGACTATGAACAGCATCATATGGGACATGTTATTTCTAAGTTACTGTTACACTGCTGGACATGTGGCGACCTCCTAAATACTGTGTGGTGAGCCCGGCCTACATTTTTTCAGGTCCTGTTTTGCTCTCTGCCCAGTATTAGACGTCGAGACAGTAGGGATCTCTCTCCTGAGTTTCCCATCTGTTCCAAAGTTAGGCTAGTCACGCTGTTAATTAACACGACCAAGCAACCTTCTGTATACTTGTACTCCCCCTATACCGTTTAATGTTCTGCACTATTCTCTCCACCAATAGATGCAGTCTGGCCCTCCCCCTCCACCGCCTGTTCCTTGCCTGTCTCATATTTGGCGAAAATTATTATGTTTCCCTTTATATCCTAGCAGACTCCCTGGCTCTTCCACTGAGATCACCTGAATCTAAATATTCCAGTATAAGTGGCATTACAGAGGGTAATGCTTCTGGGTACTTTACCCTTTCCCCCCTACATGCTGCCTAATCGGTTAGGCTCAATTGATATGTCTTACTTAGTTTGGATGACATTTATTCATCTTTTGTCTTTATTCACTGTTTTATTTTGTGTTCCTTATTGTTATTGTTTTGACAGGTATTCTGAGAGTAACCCAATACTCTCTCAAATGGGTAAGCAGGTGTCCTCCCGGATTCAGAGCTCACAGGTTGAGATTCCCCGAATGTCTGGATGCTCCTGAACTCCCCTCGTGGCCGCTCTCTTTCCTCCACCTTGATGCTGGTTGGTCAGATTTCCTTTGCTACAACATTAAGACCCCTCTTCCCTATCTCTAAAGAGACATGACTGATTTTAAATTAGCCTCGTACAATGTCAAGGGACTGAGATCCCCTTCTAAGAGATCCCAGATTTTCTCTCTCCTGCACAGAGAGAAATGCTCAGTAATCTTTTTGCAGGAGACGCACTTCAAACATGGGAACTTCCCCAACCTTTCCCACTCTAAATTTCCTACCTGGTACCACTGTGGGGCTGGGGGTGCGGCCTCGAGGGGAGTCAGCATTGGCTTTCGTAGAGGGCTCCCTTTTCAATATAAATCACATGTCCAAGACCCAGAAGGTCGATACTTAATCCTCATAGGCCAAGTGGGACAATCCACCTTTACATTTGCAAACATATACGCCCCTAATGTAGACCAAACTGGCTGGCTCACCCCAGTCCTTTCTTTCGTAGAGAAACATAGAGAAGGTTTCCTGATTGTGGCAGGTGACCTCAATATAGCTTTAAACCCCTCAATAGACACCTCCTCCAAAAAATCCCCAGCCTCGGCAAAAACTCTCAGATTGTTACATGCAAAAGTACATGCCCTGGGAGTTTTAGATATTTGGCGCTGCCAGAATCCAGATGCAATAGCTCCTTCTATTCCCCTGCTATCAATTCATATAGTCGAATTGATTATATTTTAATCCCGAAGGAAAGGTTGCAATTCTGCGCTTCCCCAAAAATTGGAAATATTACCCTGTCCGATCATGCCCCGATTTACTGTGAAATACGCTCAGACCAAAAAGCCAATAGACAAACTAATTGGAGATTTAACGAATCCCTATTAAACAACGCCAAGCATACTGCTCTTATATCCTCTTATCTTGAGGAATATTTCCTAATAAACAATACCTCTGGGGTATCCCCCCAAGTTCTCTGGGACGCCCACAAAGCATACATTAGAGGCAGGCTGATTAGTCTCTGCTCCTTTCTGAAGAGAGAATCAGAGAAAAGCCTCAGTGACTTGCTGTCAAAAATCCACAGGGCAGAGAAAACCCATAAACAATCCCTGACGGATCTGCAGCTAGCGGAACTTTCTTCCCTTAGAACTCAATTAAAAAATGTTTTAAATGTTCGCTCAACCAAGTTTTTCTTGTCTGTTCAGCAGAATTTTTTTGCCCGTGGCAACAAAGCCTCTAGATATGTGATGAACCGCATTAAGCAGAGAAGAAACTCCCGCTATGTTCAATCTCTTAGGTCTCAGCAGGGTACACTACTGTTTAAGGCCGAGGAGATAGCTGAACAATTCAGGTCATTTTATAATTCTCTTTACAACCTTCCAGTCCCTGACCTACCTAATCCTCCACTGTCCAGAGAAGCTAACATTAACTCTTTCCTAGACACACTTGACCTCCCAGCTTTAACCTTAATGCAACGGGAATCCTTAGCTAAACCTTTCACTGTCTCAGAACTAGAAACTGCCATTAAATCTCAATTCCCAGAACCATATATCAACGCAATTTTTGCAATGTACACGCGCTCCTCGGCGTCTGTGTCAGTTAATGGATTACTGTCCTCCTGTTTTTCCATTAGAAATGGGACGAGACAGGGATGCCCCCTTTCCCCCCTCTTATTTGTAATAGTGATGGAATCCCTCCTACAAGCCCTTAGACAAAGTAGTGATATTGATGGTCTGAAAGTTGGAACCCGAGAATTTAAGTTAGCAGCATTTGCTGACGACTTATTAATTATCACCACCAACCCACACAAATCCATGCCCAAGATTCTAGCAACACTTAGTCATTTTGGTTCCCTTTCTAATTTCAAGATTAACCCTTCCAAGTCCCAGGTGCTTCATATAGGCCTCTCTTCTACTAGCATCGCCTCCCTTCAAGAAAATTCCCCATTTAATTGGCAAACCCAACAGTTAACCTACTTAGGTGTCAAACTATCCCCACATTTACCTGACCTATTCCGACTAAATTACAAGCCCCTCTTAGCATCTATGCAGGCCCAAATGGACTCCCTAGACTCTCAATATCTCTCGTGGTTTGGTTGAAAGAACATCTTTATGTCCCTGATCATGCCGAAACTCACATACCTGATGCAAGTTCTCCCTATTGAAATACCTAAATCATATTTTGCCTCTCTGAATAAATCCATTCGCAAATTTATTTGGCAAGGTAAAAGCCCACGCATCTCTTTTAACACGCTAACCAAGTCTAGAGCTTCAGGCGGTATTGGTCTCCCAGATCCTGAGACCTATATGAATGCAATTCAGCTCTCCAGAGTTATAGACTTGATTAGAGAACCAGCTCATAAAAGCTGGCCCATACTAGAGAATGCGTTACTTCCATCCCCTATCCGGGTCTTTATACTGGCCAACAAGCCGCTCCCCCCATTTTGCTCAATTACTAACCCTCTCACCCGCAATACCCTAAGGGTATGGAGGTGGTTCACTACCAGCCCTGATGGCCCTAAGCTCCCTTCCACCCTTTTGCTTATCAAAGACATCATTGATTTAGCCCCCAAGGAACTAAGAGAGAGCTGCCCAGTTACTTTAAGGACTTCAGGGATTGTCACCTCACAATTGCTGGATAAGGAGGGATGCGTTCTTTCTGACTCTGATCTATGCACGTTACTAGGCACGCAGATTCAAAACCCTATGCTACAGCACTTCCTCAAGACAGAGGCTCTTCTCTGGGCAAAAAACGTCTCCCATACAAGGGAATCCAACTGGTTTGAGATAATGCTGGGTAGTAGGGTTTACCCATCCAAAACTATTTCTAAAATATATAAGAGCCTGAAGTCACCTTCCGCCCAGTGGCGTAGGGATCGCCATAGCAACCATAGCAGTGGCTATGGGGCCCTACGCCACTGGGGGCCCGTCCGGACTGCATTCATTTTTTTATTTATTTTTTTATTAACACAGACAGGCAGCCAGGCCCGCCCGCCCGCTCAGTGTAGTGGGCGGGGCTTGGGCGGTCCGCGGCTCGGGCCTTACTGAGGGGAGTAGTCACTGTCAGGACTGGAGGCGGGGGGCCCGGGGCGCACTGCCTCACAAGCAGATGATGAGGTAGGCGGTGGAAAGGGGGCCGCAACGGGGGCGTACCTGTGGGTTAGCCACTCTGTGAGCTGGTCTGCTGTAGACTAGTCACTAGTATGAAGGACCTGCGATGAGGTCACAGTCATGTGATCCATTACAAGAGGGGCGGAGTTTAGTGTGGAGGCGGAGCCCGGAGAGGATAGTAAAGACTGAGTGGAGGACCTGTGGTGATGTCACTCGGAGGCGGAGCCAGGCACCAGCACCACAGGGCAGGAAAGATTATTTCCTCCTATGCCTCCTCACACAGCCAGGGAAAAGAGCTCGGGAGCCTCAGCCTTGAGTGAGACTTGCAGAAGGAGGGGCCCCAGGAAAATAGCCCGATCATTGCCTCCTCCTTCTGAAGTCCTCTGTGCTCCTGACATGCCCCACGTTCTTCTGTGATCACCAGAGGGTGGCCGCTCAGTGTGGCTACTCCTGCCTCTACCATCACTGCAGAGTTGCTACCTGTCCTGCTTGCTGCTGGCCTGTCTTCAAACTAGTACGCTAGTAAGGTCCTTTTTTCATTTTTTTTCTCCTTCTTTTGTCCAGTTGTTTAATTTTAACCCCTTGAGGCTCATCCATGTGACAGTGACTGAGCTTTTTCCATTAGCCAAATAGTGAGTCTCAGCCAGCACCACTCCCCTCCCATGATGTCCCATTTACTTATAATTAGGACACGTTGTAAGATTTAGCATGGAGAAGTAGTACCTGTCATGCTAAATCTTTAGAGCGTGTCCTTAGTAGTTACTGTCACTCAGCGCTGCTGTCACCACCAAGTATCGCTGATGACCCACCTTTAGGGTCCAGTCACACGACCGTAATTCTGGGTCCGCCTCCGTGCCACAATTTTGCGTAATGCTTGCGGACCCATTCATTTCAATCGGGCTGCAAAGGATGCGGACCGCAACAGTTGTCAGTGTTCCCTGTACAGAGAGAAGGGGCCCGTATAGAAAGGATCAATATGAGGCTTCGTTCACATCACCGTTCAGCCATTCCGTTCTCCTGCTCAGTTTAGGAGCAGGAGAATGGAAAGGACAGATTCGGCACATAACGGAGCCTACGGACCCCATAGACTATAATAAAGTCTGTTAGGTTTCTGCTCAGAACATGATTTTGGAGCAGAAACAAAAGTAGTGCATGCAAGACTTTTGTCTCCGCTTCAAAAATCTTCTTCTGAGCGAACACCTAATGGACCCCATTATAGTCTATGGGGTCCTTAGGATCGGTTAGGCTCAGTTATGTGCCGAATCCGTCCTTTCCATTCTCCTGCTCCTAAATGGAGCAGGAGAGCGGAAAGGCTGAACGGTGATGTGAAAGAAGCCTGAGCTGTCACTGGGTTTTCACCGCTGTCTCAGGCGGCTGCCTGCATGGCCCAGCTGATGATAAGCCGGGCCTATAATAAGCCGGGCCATGCAGGCAGTGTTGTGCTCCACTCACTATGCGGTGCTGAGACAATGTGTGGAGCGGACTGCGGCGGTGAGCCTGCCCCATACACAGCAGGTGCTGGGACCATCTCACCATCGTATAAGTGTCTGTCCATATGTATGTGTCTGTCCCTGTGTGTGTGTGTGTGTCTGTCACCTGTGTGTGTCTGTCACCTGTGTGTGTCTGTCACCTGTGTGTCTGTCCCTGTGTGTCTCTCCCTGTGTGTGTCACCATCACTACGCCCACAGTGTTCCTATGTCTTGACGCAGCTGCATCAGACGTTCTGTGCGGGGCAAGAAGAAGATGGAAGAGGAGGCAGCGCCGCCAGCATGGAGTCCCATGGGAGAGGCACAGGGAGGCACATTAAGGATGTAGGTAACACTACCACACGATCTACACTAGTGTTATCTGTGGTTTTACATAGGACTGCAGGTAACACTACCACATTATCAGCTCTAGCGTTATCTGTGGTTTTTACATAGGACTGCAGGTAACACTACCACATTATCAGCTCTAGTGTTATCTGTAGTTTTACATAGGACTGCAGGTAACACTACTAAATTTTCTGTACTTAGATAGCCAGTACTGTGTTATCTGTGTTGTTACATAGGGCTGCAGGTGATATCTACTACATTATCTATACTCAGAGAGTTATCACTATGTAAGGGGGCCCACAAGGACGGATCCGGCATTTTTCCCCATAGGAATGTATTAGTGTCAGATCTGTCCTTCTGGCCTGCGCATGCGCAGACCGGTAAAAATGTGAAAATAACGGATCCGTCTCACGCATCTGGATCCGTCTCACAAATGCTTTTAGTCACATTAAAATCAGTGGATCCGGCGGGCCCACCGGATCACACTGCCGCAAGTGTGAAAGTAGCCTAGGTGGCTGTTTCTTCGCCAAAATGCCATTAACCATTACCACACCACACTATTAAATAATGCGGGTGCGCCTGCCAGGCTTGAGCAGATATATGTGTGAATAGGGAAGAGGCTGAGATCCGGCGGTCGCTCACAGTGAGGTACAGCCATATCTCAGCATCTTCCCTAATCCATATTCACACATATACCTGCTCAGGCCTGGGAGGCGCAGCTGCATTATTTAAAGGGGGGGGGGGGGCCCATAAATTTTTTTTGCTATGGAGCCCAGTCATTTCTAGCTACGCCCCTGCTTCCGCCCCCCCAAAACCTGCAATTGTGGGCCTTTGGGAAAGAGACTTGCATAGTAGTCTTTCACCCCAAGAGATCACCAAACTTTTAATTTCTCCTCACAGGCTATCCAGGTGTATCCGCATACAAGAGAATAGCTACAAAATTCTTATGCGTTGGTACAAGACCCCAGATAAAACATGTATGTACGGTTCAACTGCCTCTGACCTTTGCTGGAGATGCTACTTATCGAAAGGTACGTTCATGCACATCTGGTGGTCTTGTGACCTAATTAAGCCTTGGTGGCACAAGATATTTCAACTTTGCAACCAGATATGTCAGACGTCTCTCCCCTGCTCACCTGAGCTTGCACTGATATCACTGGGGATGGGTAGTATAGGACCACACAAGTCATCCCTCCTCTCACTTTTATTGGCAGCAGCTAGGTTACTCCTACCAACACACTGGCTGTCTTCCAACATCCCCTGCATCGACCATTGGATCTATAAGGTTGATCAGATATATAGGCTGGAGAAAATCTCTCATTGGGAGTCACATTCGAGACCTACCTTTCTGAAAATATGGTCACCATGGAAAACATATAGAGGATTTGTATAACAAGATGTATCAATATGTAACTATCTGAGGATTTTCACTTGTTCATAGTTTGTTAATAGAACCAGGTGACTTATGTGGCTTTTTTATTCCTCCTCCTTTCCACACCAGGAAACAAGCTCTAATATCCCTGACACTCTGTTTAACCAGAATATTATCTGTACCTAATAATTGCTAATACCTGTCAATGTTGGGCCCTTTCGCCCGCCAGTTACTTGATCCTGTGACAATCTTACGAGTAGTTAGAATGCCTTCTTTTTTGTTGTCACTTGTATTGTCGTTACAATCAGTCTTCAAGCTTGTACCATGCTATGATAAATACAAAACAATAAAAATTGTCAATTAAAAAAAAATAATAAAAAATTCTGATTAAAATGAAATTCCCAACACCTTTGGACCCTCGTGACTCGCTTTACGGAGGTCGCACTAACGCCATTAAACTTTATCACAAGGTACAGCCCGGTGAGACCGTGCATTATTACGATTTCACGAGTCTGTATCCTTTTGTTAATAAAACTAAGACGTACCCCGTAGGACACCCAGAAATCATTTATGAATATTTGGGGTATGTCAAATTAAAGTATACCCAGCCAGAGATTTATTTTTTCCGGTCCTACCCGTAAAACGAAATAAAAAAGAAATGTTTCCGCTAAGCTACACATGCACCCTGAATTGCCAGAAAGACATTTGCAACCATACTGACAAATAACGTTCCCTGACTGTACATGGTGCACCATAGCCATTAAAAAAGGTTACAGGATCGCCGAGATCTACGAGATCTGGCATTTCCCGAACACAACAGAGGAGCTGTTTGCGCCGTACATCAAGCTACACCTCAGAGATAAACAAGAGGCTTCAGGCTATCCCAGCTGGTGTAAAACTGATTCAGAAAAAACTGCGTACATAGAGGCATTTAAAAAAAAAAAAGGTGTTCGCTTGCGCCCTGATAAAATAGCTGTAAATCCCGCAAAAAGACAAATTTCAAAACTCTTCCTAAACTCTTTGTGGGGGAAGTTTGGGCAGCGTTCTAACTTGCTGCGTACCAGTATAGTCACGGACCACGACAAGCTTTTCAAATTAGCTTTTGTACCGTATTACTACCTCTCTGAGGTTAATTTCATCGATGAAGAGACGTCCGTGGTCAATTGGCGCCATGTAAAAGAACGTTACACCCTCAACAAAAACACTAACATTTTTATTGCCTGTTTTACAACCGCCTATGCCAAACTCGAATTATACAATCTTCTAGACAGACTGCAAGAACATTGTCTTTACCACGACACATACTCCGTCATATTCGTAAGTAGAGATGGTGATTGGACGCCTCCCCTGGATCATTTTCTCAGCGATCTAACTAGCGAAATAACCGACGACGCGTACATTACCGAGTTTGTATCCGCGGGTCTAAAGACGTACGGTTACAAACTCAACAACGGTAAAACAGTATTACAGGTTAAGGGTATAACGCTCAACATCGCTAACACCCGACTTGTTCATTTTGACAGTTTAAAAGACCTAGTACTGGACAACTCACGCAACTCCGATCCCAAGACGCAGAAAACAATAGGTATCGAGCAAAACTGAATTTTCAGAAACAGAAAACGTTTGACCATAGAGACAAGACCGTTACGTAAAACGCAAAAGTGCTTCTACGCAAAGAGACAACCTACTGACTACTTTACAACGCTACCTTTCGGCTATTTAACATGACGTCTCCATTTCAACACCCTTTTTCATGTATTTTAGCAGGCCCCTCAAATTCCGGAAAGAGTTTTTTTGTTAACTGTTTGTTAATACAAGCGGATACGTTAATGTCATTTGGTTTTACGCTTGTTGGCAGAAATTGTACGATGAACCAACCCGTTTGTTTACAAATATCAGGTTTATCGAGGGAATACTGCAAAATTTTACAGACGCTGATCTATTCCCGCCGGACAAGGTAAATTTGGCAGTCGTTGATGATTTAATGGAGGCGGCTTGTGAAAATCTTGAAATGCAAAACGCATTCACCAAATACGTACACCACAGAAACTTGAGCATTATGTATCTTGTTCAAAACTTTTTTTGTCAGGGTAAGAAAAGCCGAACCATAAATTTAAACACTAAATACCTGGTCCTTTTTAAGGACCCTTGTGATAAATTACAGATTATTACGTCGGCGCGGCAAATGTACCCCGGTAAAACATGTTTCTTTTTAGAAGCTTTTGAAGATGCTACACACAAGCCTTATGGCTATTTACTCATAGATTTAAGATCTGACACGCCTGAGGAGCTACAACTGGTTTGTTCCCGCCAGATCTTCCGGCGGCTTATGTGTGCAAAAAGAAGCTTAAAATGCACTATTTCATACCTCTACGGTTATTCACGATAGCGCCGCTGAACCTGTAAAGATGTCAAACAGAATCCAACGTAATTGAGATCTTTTAAAAGCGCTAGTCAAAACAAATCTGAAGACCCGAAAATCAATATTACGTAACACCAGTAATGATTTGATAGCTGCTATTGGCGAGATCGCTCTCAATATCCTTAAAGGAAAGATACCTCTTAAAGAGCGCCCAAAAAATATACTGAAAAGATGGCGTGCGGCTATAAAGAAATTAAGCGATAAAAAGTACCCCATTAAAGGAAAGAAGCGCGTTGTGAACCAGACTGACGGATTTATAGGAGTGCTGCTCGCTTTTGCAATACCTTTGATCACTAGCTTTATAGCCAACACCGCTGGTGGTTCATAATTCAGCATGCTGAGAAAATGTTCCTGGTTTCCAAAAGCAATTTGGACCAGCTTAATAAACCGTCTGTAGAAATAAATGACATACGTCAAACCGCCATACGGCGTTTAGACGATGAAATTAGCGAAATACTACACAGAAATGACCTTTCAGATGATGAAAAAATTAAGAGCTACACTACCGTGTTACAGAGATACTTGATGCTCAATCAAACAGTCCGGTAACGAAATGTCAACCTTAACTCTGATTACACAGCCGAAACCCGATCAACAACGATTGACAAATGATGCCTCAATCAACCCCTGATACTAAAGAGATGCTCGACAATGTAAATATACGTTATAGAAAAAATGCTAAACTTTTGTTGAACAAACTGTGGCGCTCAGGTGACAAGTCGTACTGGAACTCTACGAGCGAATTCATTTACAAAGATCAAGCTATACCCGGTTCCAACATCATCGAACTGATTCGCACAGCTACGCAGAGCCACATCGTGTCTAAAGCACCTCACGGTTGGGATAGTATTATGGAAACTATCGCAGAGCTGAACATTCCGTCAACCGTTATTGGTAATACAAGAACGAGAAAGCTTTTAGATAATTTAAAGAGGTTCATCGGGCGAACCCTTTGATGCTCCTCGTACTCCTTTTAGGCAGCCGTTGTTTGTAACATCGGCAATAACGCGGGGGACTTTATTACCTAAAAAGAGAGTGTCTCCTTTGTCACAGACGGCGTGGTTAATGTTATAAGTTTTTTACTTTGAATGTATATAAAATGTATTTGTATGTAACGCATTATAATGCGCCGATGAACGCGATAACGCACGGTAAACTGCGATGCCCCGGCCCGACTGTGCTTGTTCATTGGTGCATGCGCGGGATTACGGACGGGAGGAGGGAGGTTAGAGCAGAGACTAAGGGCGGGCAGACGCGGCGGAGGGGGAGTGGCTTCGTATGAAAATGACCCAGGGGCCTGGGCACAGGCCGTTGTAACGCCGCCCCTGGCCTGGGCACCTTCACAGCCTCATTTGCATACGTTTTTTCAGCACAACGATGCTAGCAAGGAACAAACGGTAAGCACAGTTTTAATAGGGGGGATGCCGTGGACATAACACTGTTATTAGGTTAATAGGGTGAATCTGCGTGAAAGACTCTCTTTAAGTTAAGCGTCCGGACCCTTAGGAAACTACAGACTGATCGGGGTTGTGAGTTTATAAACAAGCCTGAGTCGACTTTGTGACGCCTATAAAATACATATTTTTTTTTAACTTCAAACGCAGTTAAGGCGTCGTTAGTTGAGCGTTTTAATAGAACTCTGAAAACCAGAATGTGGCGTTATCTTAGAGAACAGAACACATACAGATACATTGACAAGTTGCAAGACCTGGTGTATAGTTATAATCACACGTATCACAGAACCATAAGGTGTCGACCCGTTGATGTGATGAAAGAGAACTCTTTAACCATTTGGAGAAATATCTACGGACATTACGCCGCTATTAAAAAAGATAAACCGTTATAAAAAATAGGCGATCACATCAGAATTGTTCGCTATAAGGGAACGTTCGCGAAGGGGTATGATTAAACCTATATGGACGAGATATTTACCATTTACGCTGTAAACACTAGGGGACTCAGACCCCTTTATAAGTTGAAAGATCTGGCTGACGAGCTCATTGAAGGCTTGTTCTACCCTGAAGAGGTCCAAAAAGTACCCCTCGATAACAGATGCGTTTATTGGATAGAAAAAATCGTGAAAAATAAGTTTAGGGGAAAAATGTTGGATACCCCGAAAAGTTTAACTCTTGGGTGTCTGAAAAACAGTTGACGAGCGTGTAAACTATGGAAGACGGATAGTTTTTTATCACGCTGCCCTGCAACGCCTCCACCAAACTATAGCCCGAAAATATCATCTCCGATTACACCACTAAATAAGCAAAGGCCATTCATCTTCGAGGCCCTTATGAAGTGGCTTTAGTGGAGATTCAGTACCCCCATATGTGGGAAACCTTTGGGCCCGGAAATGGCGTATTTTACATTGCGCGTCCCGACGAACCGCTCAGAGAGTATTTTGTTAAATCGGGTTATTACCCTAATATGCACGAACTGATCAAAGCAATTAATTTACAAACTTGAATCTATAAAAATACCGCCTGATCAATTGCGGTTAAGATACGATGATATTGACAGAACCGTTTATGTAATGAAATCGTGCTTATACGCGTTCATGCCTTGTGAAAGGTTGGGCAATATATTGGGCCTTCAGGGTTCTTCGCGCGATCGCTCGATCAAGAATGTAGACTCTGAGCACATCGTTTTGTGCTATAATGACACTGGTTTACCTGTTTAGAGTCTTTCATGGACGCTGATTTAGCTTCAACAAAAGATAATGATTCTTTACCTATAAAGAGAAAAATTCATCCCGATATTAAAGCCGGATTTTATACAATGTTTGTTTGTACCGACATCATTCAACATCAACTTGTCGGCAATAGTTACGTTCAGCTTTTAAGAACTGTTAAGAAATTAAGCGGTAAAAATACCAAAATAGTCACGCAAAAGTATAACAGACCGGACTATATACCTCTCGGCAAGCGACACTTTTATACCGTTACAATATCGATACTCGATACTCAAATACGGTAAAACTATCATACGATTACACTTTAGACCTCGCGCTGTGACGACGTATTAAAATGTTGTCTCAGAGAGTGTACGGCGACCCGGAGGCATATACGCATTATTACATAATGCAAGCCGGTCATGGTTTGGAAGGGTTTCATGGCGACGAATTCATGTACGGTTATGGTCTCGCGGGTTTATTTCGTGGTTTGTTCTGCCGAGTCGCTCCCCTATTCAGAAAAGGCGTCGAACTTGTAAAACCGCACGTAAAAATGGCCGCTAGGAATATAGCTAAAGATGTTGTCGCTACGGCGTTGACTGCCTTTATGGATCGAATAAATAGGCCTACGCAAACGCAGGAAGGCTCCGGCGTTGTGCAAATTCGCAAGAAAACCTGGAAAAGAAAGCGCATCCGCGACGCCATAGTCCTGCCACATTTTAAGAATAAAGTACCGCCACCTAAGAGTCGTCGTCGCCAGAAAACAAGAAGTTGTTCACTGGGTGACATCTTCTAATCAAACGCTATGGCTTTTATACATAACGCGTCAGCCGAGTATGCCAAATCAGAGCTGGATATCTTTCAAATACCGCCTATGCAAAAAAGTATTGAAAAATCGCTTTATGTAAAGGTGCATCCGATCGTTGCAATCGCCGACAACGCACCTTTGGAATTCTTCATCTTGGGCAGCGGTGAATATTATTATGACCTAAATAACACTCTGTTACACGTCGTTTGCAGAATCGTTAGTCCCGATAACACAACCATACCCAACGGCTCCCGCATAGCCCTTATTAACTAGCCTATCGCAAGATTCTTTAACCAATTGGACATAACGCTCAGCGACACATTGATTTCAAGATTAGACAATCTTTATAGGTATATAGCGTATATAGAGGCCCTAATAAATTATAATTCTCAAACTTTAGCGGCCCAATTTACCGCCGGCTTATTCTATAAAGACACAGCCGGCAATCATGATGACCGGGCTCTCGACGGTCGTAATGCCGGCTTCGCCAAGAGAGCGCAGTATACCGCGCGCTCTAGAATTTTGACATTAATGGGGCCCATTTACGCCAATATATTTAATCAACCAAAGTTAATACTGAACGGATTATATCTAAAGATAAAATTGACCAGAAACAAAGACACCTTCTGCCTTATGTCCGCCGAGGCGCCCCATTTTAAAGTCCAAATACAGCAAGCTTCCCTGTTTGTCAAAAAGAGTACAAGTATCGCCCGCTGTGAGAATTAGGCACAGTCGCGCTCTGTTAACCGCTAACGCAAAGTATTCGGTCGATCGCGTGTCGCTTAACCACTTCAGCCCCGCTAGGTGAAACCCCCTTCATGACCAGGCCACTTTTTACACTTCTGCACTACACTCCTTTCACCGTTTATCGCTCGGTCATGCAACTTACCACCTAAATGAATTTTACCTCCTTTTCTTCTCACTAATGGAGCTTTCATTTGGTGGTATTTTATTGCTGCTGACATTTTTACTTTTTTTGTTATTAATCAAAATGTAACGATTTTTTTGCAAAAAAATGACATTTTTCACTTTCAGCTGTGAAATTTTGCAAAAAAAAACGACATCCATATATAAATTTTTTGCTAAATTTATAGTTCTACATGTCTTTGATAAAAAAAAAATGTTTGGGCAAAAAAAAAATGGTTTGGGTAAAAGTTATAGCGTTTACAAACTATGGTACAAAAATGTGAATTTCCGCTTTTTGAAACGGCTCTGATTTTCTGAGCACCTGTCATGTTTCCTGAGGTTCTACAATGCCCAAACAGTAGAAAAACCCCACAAATGACCCCATTTCGGAAAGTAGACACCCTAAGGTATTCGCTGATGGGCATAGTGAGTTCATAGAACTTTTTATTTTTTGTCACAAGTTAGCGGAAAATGATGATGATTTTATTTTATTTATTTTTTCTTACAAAGTCTCATATTGCACTAACTTGCGACAAAAAATAAAAAATTCTAGGAACTCACCATGCCCCTCACAGAATACCTTGGGGTGTCTTCTTTCCAAAATGGGGTCACTTGTGGGGTAGTTATACTGCCCTGGCAATTTAGGGGCCCAAATGTGTGAGAAGAACTTTGCAATCAAAATGTGTAAAAAATGACCGGTGAAATCCGAAAGGTGCACTTTGGAATATGTGCCCCTTTGCCCACCTTGGCAGCAAAAAAGTGTCACACATGTGGTATCGCCGTACTCAGGAGACGTTGGGGAATGTGTTTTGGGGTGTCATTTTACATATACCCATGCTGGGTGAGAGAAATATCTTGGCAAAAGACAACTTTTCCAATTTTTTTATACAAAGTTGGCATTTGACCAAGATATTTTTCTCACCCAGCATGGGTATATGTAAAATGACACCCCAAAACACATTCCCCAACTTCTCCTGAGTACGGCGATACCACATGTGTGACACTTTATTGCAGCCTAGGTGGGCAAAGGGGCACATATTCCAAAGTGCACCTTTCGGGTTTCGCCGGTCATTTTTTACACATTTTGATTGCAAGGTACTTCTCACACATTTGGGCCCCTAAATTGCCAGGGCAGTATAACTACGCCACAAGTGACCCCATTTTGGAAAGAAGACACCCCAAGGTATTCCGTGAGGGGCACTGCGAGTTCCTAGATTTTTTTTTTGTCACAAGTTAGCGGAAAATGATGATTTTTTTTTTTTCTCTTTTTTCCTTACAAAGTCTCATATTCCACTAACTTGCGACAAAAAATAAAAAATTCTAGGAACTCGCCATGCCCCTCACAGAATACCTTGGGGTGTCTTCTTTCCAAAATGGGGTCACTTGTGGGGTAGTTATACTGCCCTGGCAATTTAGGGGCCCAAATGTGTGAGAAGTAACTTTGCAATCAAAATCTGTAAAAAATGACCGGTGAAATCCGAAAGGTGCACTTTGGAATATGTGCCCCTTTGCCCACCTTGGCTGCAAAAAAGTGTCACACATCTGGTATCGCCGTACTCAGGAGAAGTTGGGGAATGTGTTTTGGGGTGCCATTTTACATATACCCATGCTGGGTGAGAGAAATATCTTGGCAAAAGACAACTTTTCCCATTTTTTTATACAAAGTTGGCATTTGACCAAGATATTTATCTCACCCAGCATGGGTATATGTAAAATGACACCCCAAAACACATTCCCCAACTTCTTCTGAGTACGGCGATACCAGATGTGTCACACTTTTTTGCAGCCTAGATGTGCAAAGGTGCCCAAATTCCTTTTAGGAGGGCATTTTTAGACATTTGGATCCCAGACTTCTTCTCACGCTTTAGGGCCCCTAAAAAGCCAGGGCAGTATAAATACCCCACATGTGACCCCACTTTGGAAAGAAGACACCCCAAGGTATCCAATGAGGGGCCTGGCAAGTTCATAGAATTTTTTTTTTTTCGCATAAGTTAGCGGAAATAGATTTTTTTTTAGTTTTTTCTCACAAAGTCTCACTTTCCGCTAACTTAGGACAAAAATTTAAATCTTTCATGGACTCAATATGCCCCTCAGCAAATACCTTGGGGTGTCTTCTTTCCAAAATGGGGTCAGTTGTGGGGTGTTTGTACTGCCCTGGCATTTGAGGGTCTCCGCAATCATTACATGTATGGCCAGCATTAGGAGTTTCTGCTATTCTCCTTATATTGAGCATACAGGTAATGAGATTTTTTTTTCCGTTCAGCCTCTGGGCTGAAAGAAAAAAATGAAAGGCACAGATTTCTTCATTCGCATCGATCAATGTGGATGAAAAAATCTCTGCCAAAAAAAAAAAAATGGAGGGGAAAGGCGTCTGCCAGGACATAGGAGCTCCGCCCTACATCCATACCCACTTAGCTCGTATGCCCTGGCAAACCAGATTTCTCCATTCGCATCAATCGATGTGGATGAATAAATCATTGCCGGGATTTTTTTTTTTATATATATATATATACAAAGTGTTTGCCAAAGCATATGAACACCGCCACCTCCTCAGCTCGTATGCCTTGGCAAACGTATCTGTCACTGCAGAGGAGAAAATCCCGTCTTGCAGCGCCGCATACACGACTTGTGTGTAATCTGACAGCAGCGCAATGCTTCTGTCAGAATGCACATCAGTGCTGCAGCTAGTCGATCGGTTGGTCCACCTGGAAGGTAAAAAAAGAAAAAAAAAAAAAAAGAAAAAACCAGGCCACAACGCAATAATTTTATTAACTTTGGAACAGAACATGTAAACTTTAACTTTTGGAACTAAACATTAACCTGTTTGCTTACTGGTGTTTTTTTTTTGTTTTTTTTTTACCTTTATAGAACAAACCTCTCCTTCCCCATGGGTCAATGTGCAAAGCGCAAATCGCCCAAAGATGTGGCGAAGTGCGTTATGCACTTTGTCCCATGTGAAAGGAGACGTTTGCAGCAGCTGTGAGTGAATGGGCCCTAATAGCCCTGTGTGCCTATCCTGGTGAGATGATCCCTATGCTAGGTGTACCTGTGTGTGGTACTTTCGGAAACACTCCCCTAAGCATAGGGCAGGGTGGTCAGGACAGTCAGGACAGAAATAGCGGGTGTCACGCCTTATTCCACTCCTGCTACAGACACAACATTTTTTTCGGGGTGGCGGTCGGTTTGAGGTACCAGCAACGACACTGGGGAAGTGTCGCTCGTGTAGACGGCTAACTACACTGGTGGATGGGGCCACGGAACCTCCTGGATACAGGAGGTTCGCGATGATCTCTTCCTGAAATTTGAGGAAGGATCCAGTTCTCCCAGCCTTACTGTAGAGAACAAAACTATTGTACAGAGCCAATTGAATCAAATATACAGACACCTTCTTATACCAGCGTCTGGTTCTGCGGGAAACTAAATACGGAGACAACATCTGGTCATTGAAGTCCACCCCTCCCATGTGGAGGTTATAGTCGTGGACTGAGAGGGGCTTTTCAATGACACGGGTTGCTCGCTCAATTTGTATTGTCGTGTCTGCGTGAATGGAGGAGAGCATGTAAACGTCACGCTTGTCTCTCCATTTCACCGCGTAGCAGTTCTTCGTTACACAGTGCGGCCCTCTGCCCCCTTGCAAGACGGGTGCTAACGAGCCGTTGGGGGAAGCCCGCGCGACTAGTTCGCGCGGTACCACAGGCGCCAATCCGTTCTAGAAACAAATGCCTAAAGAGGGCCACACTTGTGTAGAAATTGTCCACATAAAGATGGTACCCCTTGCCGAATAAGGGTGACACCAAGTCCCAAACTGTCTTCCCACTGCTCCCCAGGTAGTCAGGGCAACCGACCGGCTCCAGGGTCTGATCTTTTCCCTCATAGATCCGAAATTTGTGGGTATAGCCTGTGGCCCTTTCACAGAGCTTATACAATTTGACCCCATACCGGGCGCGCTTGCTTGGGATGTATTGTTTGAAGCCAAGGCGCCCGGTAAAATGTATCAGGGACTCGTCTACGCAGATGTTTTGCTCAGGGGTATACAAATCTGCAAATTTCAGGTTGAAATGGTCTATGAGGGGCCGAATTTTGTGGAGCCGGTCAAAAGCAGGGTGGCCTCTGGGACGGGAGGTGCTGTTGTCACTAAAGTGCAGGAAACGCAGGATGGTCTCAAATCGTGTCCTGGACATAGCAGCAGAGAACATGGGCATGTGATGAATCGGGTTCGTGGACCAATATGACCGCAATTCATGCTTTTTTGTCAGGCCCATGTTGAGGAGGAGGCCCAGAAAAGTTTTAAGTTCGAAAACTTGGACTGGTTTCCACCGGAAAGGCTGGGCATAAAAGCTTCCCGGGTTAGCGGTGATAAATTGTGTGGCATACCGGTTTGTCTCTGCCACAACTAAGTCTAAGAGCTCCGCAGTCAAGAACAGCTCAAAAAATCCCAGGGCCGAATCGATCTGAGCCGTCTCAACCCGAACTCCAGACTGGGCGGTGAAAGGGAAAACTACAGGTGCGGCTGAAGTTGGGGACTGCCAATCAGGGTTTGCCAGCACCTCAGGGACTCTAGGGGCTCTACGGGCACGTCTTTGCGGTGGCTGCGACGGGGTCACTACTGCACGTGCCACCGTACCAGCTTCAACTGCCCTTCTGGTGCTTGCTACTTCACCAGGTTGTACGGCAGTGCTGGTACTAGGTCCAGGAAGGGCTGGGCTGCTGGTGTATGCCTCACCACGTAATCCGACAGCACCAGCCCCACTCTGCTGCTCTTGAAGCGGATCCTGCGCAACCTGCGGTCTAGCGACACGGGGCCGGGTACGCCTGGTGGTATCAGGGACCTCAGCCTCCTCGTCCGAACTTTGGGTCAGAGAGCCACTGCTTTCTACAGGTTCGTATTCTGACCCGCTGGATTCATCAGATGAGGGTTCCCACTCCTCATCCGACTGGGTCAGAAGCCTGTAGGCCTCTTCAGAGGAATACCCCCTGTTAGACATGTGGGCAACTAAATTTAGGGGTATTCCCTGAGACTACCCAAGAAAAAAAAAGCAAGCCTGTCTTACAAATGGGAGGCTAGCGAAGTACCGGAGGCCGCTGCGGTTGATAAAAAATATCAAAACTGATTTTTTTATCGCCGCAGTGCGTGTAAAGTGAATGTGCAGCGATCAAAAAAAAATATATTTTTTTGTCACTGCGGTGGGGCGGGCTTGGGTGTACGCACGTGTGGGCGACCGATCAGGCCTGATCGGGCAAACACTGCGTTTTGGGTGGAGGGAGAACTAAAGTGACACTAGTACTATTATAGATCTGACCGTGATCAGTTTTGATCACTTCCAGATACTATAAAAGTACAAATGCTGATTAGCGATACGCTAATCAGCGAATAACGGACTGTGGTGCGGTGGGCTGGGCGCTAACCGATCCCTAAACTACCTAACCAAGGGGCCTAAACTATACTGAAACCTAACGGTCAATACCAGTGAAAAAAAAAAGTGACAGTTTGCACTGATCACTTTTTTCCTTTCACTAGTGATTGACAGGGGTGATCAAAGGGGTGATCAAAGGGTTAATTCGGGTGATCTGGGGGCTAAGTGTGGTGTAGTGGGTACTCACAGTGATGTGTGCTCCTCTGCTCCTGTGCTGGAACCAACCGACCAAAAGAAGGAGCAGAGGAGCACAGCAGCCATATAACAGATCATATTTACTAATATGTGGGGTTAAATGGCTGCTGATTGGATTTTTTAAAAATCAGCAGCCTGCCAGCCAATGATCGTGGCCGGCAGGCTGCTGACGAAATACTCTGCTGCGAAATGCCGGCCCGCGATGCGCATGCGCAGGCCGGCTGTGACGTAATCTCGCGTCTCGCGAGATGACGCGCCGATGCGTCCAGGAGGAATAAATCAACCACCTACGCATCGGTGCGTACAGCGGTCGGGAGGAGGTTAAAGTGTATAGTATACTAGTAGTGTTGATCACGAATATTCGAATTTCAAATTTTTATCGCGAATATAGGTACTTCGAAAATTCGCGAATATTTCGAATATAGTTATATATATTCGTAATTTTGAATATTCAAATATTTTTTTTTTTTTTTATTTTTTTTTTATTCAGTACACATAATCCCTCCCTGCTTCTAGCTTGTGGGCCAATAAGAAGGCTGCAATATACTTGACTTTAGGAGTAGTAGTGTTTGCGAATTTTGCTCTATTTGTTTTTTTCGAATATTCGCTATATTGCTATTTATTCTTGTTTTAGAATATTCAGAATTTAAAAAAAAATGAAGTTATAGCAATATAGCGAATATTCGAAAAAAACGAATATAGAGCAATTTAGCTAATATAGTGCTATAATCTTCTTTGTCTAATAGTTGTAATTTTTTTCTGATCTGAAGTTCAGATTGAAAAAAAATTACAACTATAAAAAAAAGATTATAGCACTATATTAGTTAAATTGCTCTATATTAGTTTTTTTCGAATATTCGCTATATTGCTACATATTCTTGTTTTAGAATATTACGAATATTCGAAAAAACAAAGTTATAGCAATATATAGCGAATATTCCAAAAAAATCGAATATAGAGCAATTTAGCTAATATTGTGCTATAATCTTCTTTGCCTAATAGTTGTAAGTTGAAAAATTTGCAATAAAAATTTGCATATTACACAATCATTACCTTGCCGATTTTTCAAGTAAAAAAAAAAATCGAGAATTTTCGCGAATTCGAATATGACCCCTGCCGCTCATCACTACAGTATACCCGCCGGTACTCGCATATCTAACCACGAGAATATTTTCTGGGTAACATACCGAGAACAGTAATACTAACGTTTGTGGACAATGAGTCTTTTCAGGTCATTACCAAAGAAATCCTTTGTGCTTCAACCACTATAATGTGAATTATGCGGCCTTATAGTTGGACGGGCAACAGATACCCACAAAACCGTTTCAACCTAATTTCCAAGATGAATCAGCAGTTCGAGAATATATGTCGCTCGTGCATATTTCAGGAAACTATAAGGTTGACAACGCTTTATCCGTGGACCGGTCAGAATTTTTGAATGGCTACACATTGTTCGCTTTTGATTTATCGCCGGATCAAGAACCCGGCGGTCATTTCACGCTAGTAAAAAGTGGAAATCTCAGAGCTGAAATTAGATTTGCTGAGCCGGTTGTAAACACTATTAACATGATTGTGTATTCAGTTCATGAAAACATTATTGAAATACATAATAGAAGGGAAGTTTTATATGATTTTCAATAAAAATGAATAATTATGAAATTACACATGTTATTAAAACTGACTTTCACACCCGTCGCCTATTTAAAGGTGTATTTCCATGCGATTTATTACCTAAAAATAAAATCATCGACCGCCCGGCGGCCTACATTGTAAATACGGACAATTCGTATAAGCGGGGACGACACTGGATTTTAATTATATTACAGCCTGACGACGTATCAATATTTTTGGATAGTTATGGATTATCGCCGTCGAGTAAGCTATTTCCTGCTGAATTTATAAAAATGTAATAAAAAAAATTCTAAGACTATAAGGTATCAAAACAGACAAATCCAGGATGTCGCTAGTTCAGTCTGCGGCCATTACTGCATCTATATCTTACATTGCATAGCTAAAGGAATACCTTTTGAAAGTGTATTAAAAATATTTACGAGTGATTTTAGAAAAAATGATCGTGTTGTGCGCTCTTTTGTAATGAAGCGCATGAAACAATTATGTATACACTGTTGTAGCTACACACAAACTTGTCGGTCCCTAAGTGGTTGTTAAAAATGTAAGTTGACGTGTTGTAAATAAAGAAAAAATAATAAAACTTTTTTAAATGATTTAAATTTTGTCATCCATGATTTTTTATCGTTGCTATTATAATTGGAAGACATGTAGTATACGTCTTTTGGACATGTCCGGGCATGCCAATATATAAAAGGCATATCAAAATTATATCAAAGTGATATCAAATCACAAAATGACAAGTGGTATAAAACCGTTTTAAAATGTTATAAATGGGATATAAAGTGTTATTAAAAGCTTATAATTTGATAAGGACTTATAAAGTTCTATAAAAAGCTTATTATTTGATATAAAATTTATATTAAACCATATAAAATTATATGAAAATCAAATCAAAGTGAGAGGCATTTAGGCATGGTTTGGGGCGCCGAGGGGAGAGAAAATGTGAATTTCCGCATTTTGAAGCAGCTCTGACTTTCTGAGCACCTGTCATGTTTCCTGAGGTTCTACAATGCCCAGACAGTAGAAACAACCCACAAATGACCCCATTCCAGAAAGTAGACATCCTAAGTAGGGATGAGCGAACTCGAACTGTATAGTTCGGGTTCGTACCGAATTTTGGGGTGTCCGTGACACGGACCCGAACATTTTCGTAAAAGTCCGGGTTCGGTGTTCGTCGCTTTCTTGGCGCTTTTGTGACGCTTTCTTGGCGCTTTTTGAAAGGCTGCAAAGCAGCCAATCAACAAGCGTCATACTACTTGCCCCAAGAGGCCATCACAGCCATGCCTACTATTGGCATGGCTGTGATTGGCCAGAGCACCATGTGACCCAGCCTCTATTTAAGCTGGAGTCACATAGCGCCGCCCGTCACTCTGCTCTGATTAGCGTAGGGAGAGGTTGCGGCTGCGACAGTAGGGCGAGATTAGGCAGATTAACTCCTCCAAAGGACTTGATTAACTGATCGATCTGCAGCTGTGGGTCATTGAGCTGCTGATACTCAATTGCTCACTGTTTTTAGGCTGCCCAGACCGTTTGTCAGTCACATTTTTCTGGGGTGATCGGCGGCCATTTTGTGTCTTGTGGTGCGCCAGCACAAGCTGCGACCAAGTGCATTTAACCCTCAATGGTGTGGTTGTTTTTTGGCTAAAGCCTACATCAGGGTGAAGCTGTCACACCAAGTGCATTTAACCAGCAATAGTCTGTTTATTTTTTGGCCATATACTACATCAGGGGCAAGCTGCGCCCGTCACCAAGTGCATTTAACCAGCAATAGTGTGGTTATTTTTTGGCCATATCCCAGTCTAATTCTGTTAGTAAATCCATACCGGTCACCCAGCGCCTAAATACTAGGCCTCAAATTTATATCCCGCTAAATCTCTCGTTACCGCTGTCCTGTTCTGGCTGGGAAAGTTATTTAGTGTCCGTCAAAGCACATTTTTTGTTCTGGGTTGAAATACAATTCCCAATTTAGCAATTTAAAAATTTAGTGGTTTCTGCTGTATCAGAGCTATTTGAAATCTATCCCTAAAAGGGTATATAATATTCAAGGTGCACATAGGGTCATTCAGAATAACTTCACACACCCGCTACTGTGCATTTCCAAGTCTAATTCTGTCACTAAACCCATACCTGTCACCCAGCGCCTAAATACTAGGCCTCAAATTTATATCCAGCTGAATTTGAATACAATACATTGGGCCAAATAATATTTTTGTTGTTGTGGTGAACGATAACAATGAGGAAAACATCTAGTAAGGGACGCGGACATGGTCGTGGTGGTGTTAGTGGACCCTCTGGTGCTGGGAGAGGACGTGGCCGTTCTGCCACATCCACACGTCCTAGTGTACCAACTACCTCAGGTCCCAGTAGCCGCCATAATTTACAGCGATATTTGGTGGGGCCCAATGCCGTTCTAAGGATGGTAAGGCCTGAGCAGGTACAGGCATTAGTCAATTGGGTGGCCGACAGTGGATCCAGCACGTTCACATTATCTCCCACCCAGTCTTCTGCAGAAAGCGCACAGATGGCGCCTGAAAACCAACCCCATCAGTCTGTCACATCATCCCCATGCATACCAGGGAAACTGTCTCAGCCTCAAGTTATGCAGGAGTCTCTTATGCTGTTTGAAGACTCCGCTGGCAGGGTTTCCCAAGGGCATCCACCTAGCCCTTCCCCAGCGGTGAAAGACATAGAATGCACTGACGCACAACCACTTATGTTTCCTGATGATGAGGACATGGGAATACCACCTCAGCATGTCTCTGATGATGACGAAACACAGGTGCCAACTGCTGCGTCTTTCTGCAGTGTGCAGACCGAACAGGAGGTCAGGGATCAAGACTGGGTGGAAGACGATGCAGGGGACGATGAGGTCCTAGACCCCACATGGAATGAAGGTCGTGCCACTGACTTTCACAGTTCGGAGGAAGAGGCAGTGGTGAGACCGAGCCAACAGCGTAGCAAAAGAGGGAGCAGTGGGCAAAAGCAGAACACCCGCCGCCAAGAGACTCCGCCTGCTACTGACCGCCGCCATCTGGGACCGAGCACCCCAAATGCAGCTTCAAGGAGTTCCCTGGCATGGCACTTCTTCAAACAATGTGCTGACGACAAGACCCGAGTGGTTTGCACGCTGTGCCATCAGAGCCTGAAGCGAGGCATTAACGTTCTGAACCTGAGCACAACCTGCATGACCAGGTACCTGCATGCAAAGCATGAATTGCAGTGGAGTAAACACCTTAAAACCAAGGAAGTCACTCAGGCTCCCCCTGCTCCCTCTTCTGCTGCTGCCGCCTCGGCCTCTTCTGCTGCTGCCGCCTCGGCCTCTTCCTCCGCCTCTGGAGGAACGTTGGCACCTGCCGCCCAGCAAACAGGGGATGTACCACCAACACCACCACCACCACCTCCGTCACCAAGCGTCTCAACCATGTCACACGCCAGCGTTCAGCTCTCCATCTCACAAACATTTGAGAGAAAGCGTAAATTCCCACCTAGCCACCCTCGATCCCTGGCCCTGAATGCCAGCATTTCTAAACTACTGGCCTATGAAATGCTGTCATTTAGGCTGGTGGACACAGACAGCTTCAAACAGCTCATGTCGCTTGCTGTCCCACAGTATGTTGTTCCCAGCCGCCACTACTTCTCCAAGAGAGCCGTGCCTTCCCTGCACAACCAAGTATCCGATAAAATCAAGTGTGCACTGCGCAACGCCATCTGTAGCAAGGTCCACCTAACCACAGATACGTGGACCAGTAAGCACGGCCAGGGACGCTATATCTCCCTAACTGCACACTGGGTAAATGTAGTGGCAGCTGGGCCCCAGGCGGAGAGCTGTTTGGCGCACGTCCTTCCGCCGCCAAGGATCGCAGGGCAACATTCTTTGCCTCCTGTTGCCACCTCCTCCTTCTCGGCTTCCTCCTCCTGTGTGAGACCTGTGTGCCCTGTTGCGCTGTTTCGAGTACTCCACCAACATGGCCAGTGGCGATGACGCCGTTATCAGCGTTACAATACCACTTCTATGTCTCCTTGAGAAAACACTTAGGGCGATGATGCAAGAGGAGGTGGCCCAGGAGGAGGAGGAGGAGGAGGAAGAGGGGTCATTTTTAGCACTTTCAGGCCAGTCTCTTCGAAGTGACTCAGAGGGAGGTTTTTGGCAACAGCAGAGGCCAGGTACAAATGTGGCCAGACAGGGCCCACTACTGGAGGACGAGGAGGACGAGGATGAGGAGGAAGTGGAGGAGGATGAGGATGAAGCATGGTCACATCGGGGTGGCACCCAACGCAGCTCGGGTCTGTAAGAGGCAGCCCTGATCATCCAGCAACATTTCCAACACATATATATATAGCAGACTGTCATGTTTCCCTCCAGCCACCAGAGGCCACTGTGGCTGAGTAGGACAGTGTGAGGAGTTGTTTCCAGAGGACAAGGAGTTAAGTGTTTTTCCCGGGCTGAGCAGAGAGCCTGGGGTGCAGGTGTCTGAGTACACAGGAAGAAGGACGCTGTGCACTGAGAGGGAGATCCACAGGGAAGATTAGAGTGATTTCTCCCTGCCTGCTGACACAGTATCTGGGACATTAGAGTGTGTTTGCTCTCTGACTGAGCTGATGTGTCCTGGTGTAGAAGAGAGACTGCTGTAGTGTGAGGCACTTACCAGAGGAACTGTGAGTGAATTCCAGGCCCTGCCTGATTACACGTCCAGAGCTGCTGATTATCTCTAACCAGAGTTACAGTGACTACAAAGAGAGGCCAGAGCTGAGCCACGCTGAAGCAAGCAAGCAAGCAACCAGATCGGGACCCAGACTGTACCTGCCTGCATGTGCGGACACCGAACTGTGAGTGCACTGATGCTAACCTGAGCTAGGGCATAGTGGAATAGGATTTAGTTTAGTGCACCGTAGAGGTGCACCCCGGGTAGCGGGGACAGATAGGACTACCTAGAAGAGAGTAGCCTGCTATTGTCTGTACTTGTGTTTGTGATTCATTTGTGTTCTTTATGCAAATTTCCATTATCTTTATTGTGAATTCCCAAGCTGTTCATATTGTAAATCTGCTTCTCCGGCAGTTAGAGTTCTCTTTTAATAAAGCCGGTTTCTACTTCAGCCTCCTTGTCTGCTGCACTGTACTTGAGTCCTGCTCTACGGTCTCTTCCTCTGCTGACCGTTACAGGTCCATCACTGGTGCGTGGCTGGGGGGAAAGGCAGGACGATGACGATACGCCTCCCACAGAGGACAGCTTGTCCTTACCCCTGGGCAGCCTGGCACACATGAGCGACTACATGCTGCAGTGCCTGCGCAACGACAGCAGAGTTGCCCACATTTTAACCTGTGCGGACTACTGGGTTGCCACCCTGCTGGATCCACGCTACAAAGACAATGTGCCCACCTTACTTCCTGCACTGGAGCGTGATAGGAAGATGCGCGAGTACAAGCGCACGTTGGTAGACGCGCTACTGAGAGCATTCCCAAATGTCACAGGGGAACAAGTGGAAGTCCAAGGCCAAGGCAGAGGAGGAGCAAGAGGTCGCCAAGGCAGCTGTGTCAATGCCAGCTCCTTTGAGGGCAGGGTTAGCATGGCAGAGATGTGGAAAACTTTTGTCAACACGCCACAGCTAACTGCACCACCACCTGATACGCAACGTGTTAGCAGGAGGCAACATTTCACTAACATGGTGGAACAGTACATGTGCACACCCCTCCACGTACTGACTGATGGTTCGGCCCCATTCAACTTCTGGGTCTCTAAATTGTCCACGTGGCCAGAGCTAGCCTTTTATGCCTTGGAGGTGCTGGCCTGCCCGGCGGCCAGCGTTTTGTCTGAACGTGTATTCAGCACGACAGGGGGCGTCATTACAGACAAACGCAGCCGCCTGTCTACAGCCAATGTGGACAAGCTGACGTTCATAAAAATGAACCAGGCATGGATCCCACAGGATCTGTCCGTCCCTTGTCCAGATTAGACATTAACTACCTCCCCTTAACCATATATTATTGGACTCCAGGGCACTTCCTCATTCAATTCTATTTTTATTTTCATTTTACCATTATATTGCGAGGCTACCCAAAGTTGAATGAACCTCTCCTCTGTCTGGGTGCCGGGGCCTAAATATATGCCAATGGACTGTTCCAATGTTGGGTGACGTGAAGCCTGATTCTCTGCTATGACATGCAGACTGATTCTCTGCTGACATGAAGCCAGATTCTCTGTTACGGGACCTCTCTCCTTTGCCTGTGTGCTGGGCCTAAATATATGCCAATGGACTGTTGCAGTGGTGGCTGACGTGAAGCCTGATTCTCTGCTATGACATGCAGACTGATTCTCTGCTGACATGATGCCAGATTCTCTGTTACGGGACCTCCCTCCTCTGCCTGTGTGCTGGGCCTAAATATCTGACAATGGACTGTTGCAGTGGTGGCTGACGTGAAGCCTGATTCTCTGCTATGACATGCAGACTGATTCTCTGCTGACATGAAGACAGATTCTCTGTTACGGGACCTCCCTCCTCTGCCTGGGTGCTGGGCCTAAATATATGCCAATGGACTGTTGCAGTGGTGGCTGACGTGAAGCCTCATTCTCTGCTATGACATGCAGACTAATTCTCTGCTGACATGAAGACAGATTCTCTGTTACGGGACCTCTCTCCTCTGCCTGTGTGTGTGCTGGGCCTAAATATATGCCAATGGACTGTTGCAGTGGTGGCTGACGTGAAGCCTGATTCTCTGCTATGACATGCAGACTGATTCTCTGCTGACATGAAGACAGATTCTCTGTTACGGGACCTCCCTCCTCTGCCTGGGTGCTGGGCCTAAATATATGCCAATGGACTGTTGCAGTGGTGGCTGACGTGAAGCCTCATTCTCTGCTATGACATGCAGACTAATTCTCTGCTGACATGAAGACAGATTCTCTGTTACGGGACCTCTCTCCTCTGCCTGTGTGTGTGCTGGGCCTAAATATATGCCAATGGACTGTTGCAGTGGTGGCTGACGTGAAGCCTGATTCTCTGCTATGACATGCAGACTGATTCTCTGCTGACATGAAGCCAGATTCTCTGTTACGGGACCTCCCTCCTCTGCCTGGGTGCTGGGCCTAAATATATGCCAATGGACTGTTGCAGTGGTGGCTGACGTGAAGCCTGATTCTCTACTATGACATGCAGACTGATTCTCTGCTGACATGAAGACAGATTCTCTGTTACGGGACCTCTCTCCTCTGCCTGGGTGCCGGGGCCTAAATATCTGAGAATGGACTGTTCCAGTGGTGGGTGACGTGAAGCCAGATTCTCTGCTATGGGACCTCTCTCCAATTGATTTTGGTTAATTTTTATTTATTTAATTTTTATTCTAATTCATTTCCCTATCCACATTTGTTTGCAGGGGATTTACCTACATGTTGCTGCCTTTTGCAGCCCTCTAGCTCTTTCCTGGGCTGTTTTACAGCCTTTTTAGTGCCGAAAAGTTCGGGTCCCCATTGACTTCAATGGGGTTCGGGTTCGGGACGAAGTTCGGATCGGGTTCGGATCCCGAACCCGAACATTTCCGGGATGTTCGGCCGAACTTCTCGAACCCGAACATCCAGGTGTTCGCTCAACTCTAATCCTAAGGTATTCTCTGATGGGCATAGTGAGTTCATGGAAGTTTTTATTTTTGTCACAAATTAGCGGAAAATGATTATTATTATTTTTTTTTTCTTTTCTTACAAAGTCTCATATTCCACTAACTTGTGACAAAAAATAAAATTTTACATGAACTTGCCATGCCCCTCACAAAATACCTTGGGATGTCTTCTTTCCAAAATGGGGTCACTTGTGGGGTATTTATACTGCCCTGGCATTTTAGGGGACCTAAAGCGTGAGAAGTAGTTTGGAATCCAAATGCGCAAAAAATGCCCTGTGAAATCCTAAAGGTGCTCTTTAGAATTTTGGCACCTTTGTGCACCTAGGCTGCAAAAAAGTGTCACACATGTGGTATCGCCGTACTCAGAAGAAGTAGGGCAATGTGTTTTGGGGTGTATTTTTACATATACCCATGCTGGGTGAGAGAAATATCTCTGTAAAAGACAACTTTTTACATTTTTTTATACAAAGTTGTCATTTTACAGAGATATTTCTCACACACAGTATGGGTATATGTAAAAATACACCCCAAAACACTAGTGGAGTACCTCAGGGGTCAGTATTGGGCCCTATTCTCTTCAATATATTTATTAATGATCTTGTAGAAGGCTTGCATAGCAAAATATCAATTTTCGCAGATGACACTAAACTGTGTAAAGTAATTAACACTGATGAGGACAGTATACTGTATATATACTACAGAGGACAGTATACTGTATATATACTACAGAGGACAGTGTACTACTACAGAGCGATCTGGATAGATTGGAGGCTTGGGCAGATAAGTGGCAGATGAGGTTTAACACTGACAAATGTAATGTTATGCACATGGGAAGGAATAATGCAAGTCACCCGTACTTATTAAATGGTAAAACACTCGGTAACACTGACATGGAAAAAGATCTAGGAATTTTAATAAACAGCAAACTAAGCTGCAAAAAACTGTGTCAGGCAGCTGCTGCCAAGGCCAATAAGATAATGGGTTGCATCAAAAGGGGCATAGATGCCCGTGATGAGAACATAGTCCTACCACTTTACAAATCATTAGTCAGACCACACATGGAGTACTGTGTACAGTTCTGGGCTCCAGTGAACAAAGCAGACATAGCAGAGCTGGAGAGGGTCCAGAGGAGGGCAACTAAAGTAATAACTGGAATGGGGCAACTACAGTACCCTGAAAGATTATCAAAATTAGGGTTATTCACTTTAGAAAAAAGACGACTGAGGGGAGATCTAATTAATATGTATAAATATATCAGGGGTCAGTACAGAGATCTATCCCATCATCTATTCATTCCCAGGACGGTGACTGTGACGAGGGGACATCCTCTGCGTCTGGAGGAAAGAAGGTTTGTACACAAACATAGAAGAGGATTCTTTACGGTAAGAGCAGTGAGACTATGGAACTCTCTGCCTGAGGAGGTGGTGATGGTGAGTACAATAAAGGAATTCAAGAGGGGCCTGGATGTATTTCTGGAGCGTAATAATATTACAGGCTATAGCTACTAGAGAGAGATCGTTGATCCAGGGATTTATTCTGATTGCCTGATTGGAGTCGGGAAGGAATTTTTATTCCCCTAAAGTGAGGAAAATTGGCTGCTACCTCACAGGGGTTTTTTGCCTTCCTCTGGATCAACTTGCAGGATGACAGGCCGAACTGGATGGACAAATGTCTTTTTTCGGCCTTATGTACTATGTTACTATGTTACTATGTAAAGGGGCCCAAATTCCAATGAGTACCTTTTAGGAGGGCATTTTTAGGCATTTGGATTCCAGACTTCTTCTCACGCTTTAGGGCCCCTAAAATGCCAGGGCAGTATAAATACCCAACATAAGACCCCATTTTGAAAAGAAGACACCCCAAGGTATTCCGTGAGGGGCATGGCGAGTTCCTAGAATTTATTTTTTTTGCACAAGTTAGCGGAAAATGATTTTGTAAGAGAGAAAAAAAAAAAAAAACATTTTCCGCAAACTTGTGCCAAAAAAATATATATTCTAGGAACTCGCCATGCCCCTCACGAAATACCTTGGGGTGTCTTCTTTCCAAAATGTGGTCACTTATGGGGTATTTATACTGCCCTGGAATTTTAGGGGCCCTAAAGCGTGAGAAGAAGTCTGGAATATAAATGTCAAAAAATTTTACGCATTTGGATTCCGTGAGGGGGTTCATGTGAGATTTAATTTTTTGTCACAAGTTAGTGGAATATGAGACTTTGTAAGAAAAAACAAAAAAAATAATTTCCGCTAACTTGTGCCCAAAAAAAAAAAATCTATGAACTCTCCATGCCCCTCAAAAGTGATCTTTATAGCGCCGCAGCGATTTTACGGTGTTTTTGCAGTGATCAGAAAATGAAAAATTCTGTCACTGCGGTGGGGCGGACTGAACTCAAGTGTGCGCACAAGATCAGGCCTGATCGGGCGAACACTGCGTTTTTTGTAGAGCCTATAGAACATGTCCTATTCTTGTCCGCAATTGCGGACAAGAAAATACATTTTCTATATAGTTCTGGCAATGTGCGGATCTGCAAAATTTGGAAAGCATATTGCCGGTGTCAGTGTTTTGCATATCCGCACTGCCCGTGTTTTGCGGATCCGCGGATCCGCAAAACACATACGGACGTCTGAATGGAGCCTTACAGGGGGGTGATCAATGACAGGGGGGTGATCAGGGAATCTATATGGGGTGATCAGGGGTTAATAAGGGGTTAATAAGTGACGGGGGGGTGTAATGTATTGTGGTGCTTGGTGCTACTTATTACAGAGCTGCCTGTGTCCTCTGGTGGTCGATCCAAGCAAAAGGGACCACCAAGGGACCAGGTAGCAGGCATATCAGACGCTGTTAACAAAACTGCGTCTGATATACCTTTCAAGGGTTAAAAAAATCGCATCTACAGCCTGCCAGCGAATGATCGCCGCTGGCAGGCTGTAGATCAACTAGTTTACCTTCCGATCCTGTGAACGCGCACTCCTGTGGGCGCGCATTCACAGGAAATCTCGCGTCTCGCGAGATGACACTGCTGCGCGTCAACGAGGAATAACCCGGCCGCCCGCAGGAAGCAATCCTGCGTTAGGCGGTCTGGAGAAGGTTAAAAGACACCCAGCCATGAAGTATATGTCCTTTGGACATGTCCGGGCATGCCAATATATAAAAGGCATATCAAAAGGATATCAAAGTGATATCAAATCACAAAATGATATAAAAGTGTTATAAAACCGTATCAAAATGTGTTTAAACTTGGGACTGGGGGAGGGAAATTAAATTATAGGATGGGAAGATAGGGCAGATAGAGACCAGGGGCAAGGTAGTGGGACTGGGGGAGGAATGGAAGGAGGGACTAGAACAGTTCAGAAGGAAAGGTGTAGGGTAAAAAATATACATAAACCTCTCAAATGTATCTATACTAATGCCAGAAGCCTGACTAATAAAACTGGGGAGCTGGAATTAGTGATGTGTGAGGAGAACTATGACATAGTGGGAATAACTGAGACACGGCTGGATCATAGCTATGTCTGGGCAGTTAATGTACAAGGTTACAGTCTGTTTAGAAAGTATCGTCAAAACCGGAGAGGTGGAGGGGTTTGCCTTTATGTCTAAATCTCTAAATCTTGTCTAAATCTCCGTGAAGATATGTGAGGGACATGAACACGTGGAGTCACTGTGGGTAGAGATACATGGAGCTAAAAACAACAATAAATTATTAATAGGAGTTTACTATAAACCACCTAATATACCGGAGTCCACAGAAAATCTACTACTAAACGAGATAGACGAGGCGGCAAATCATACTGAGGTGGTTATTATGGGGGACTTCAACTACCCAGATATAGACTGGGAAACTAAAACTTGTATATCTCATAAAGGAAACAGGTTCTTGGCAATAACCAAAGACAATTACCTCTCCCAACTGGTTCAGGAACTGACTAGAGGGACGGCCATACTGGACTTAGTATTAACCAATAGGCCTGACAGAACAACAGACGTGCAGGTTGGGGGACACCTGGAAAATAGTGACCATAAAGTAATAACCTTCTAATTATCATTCAAAAGAGCGTTTCTACCGGGAGGAACAAAGATATCTAACTTCAAAATTGCTAAATTTAGGGGGGCGGAGCTAGCGCCGAAACAGTATGGACGCTTGAGGCTGCAGCTCCGTTACAGAAGTCACCTAAGAAGCCCTTTTCTCATAAGCTGGCACACCGATCATGGTGAAAATCGGAGGCCCAAGGACCGGAGAACAAGCGGCATCAGACAGGAGGAATCCTATCCTTGAGAGGGCCCATCGTGCCCTAAGGCCTAAACCCCCTGTCACGGCCCCACCGAGAGACATCATATGTAAATTCCTTAGTTTCCCAGTTAAAGAGGCTGTCATAATTAAAGCCCGCCAAACTGGTAAAGTGATTTGGGACGGCCACGAATTGCAGATTTTCCAGGACCTGGCCCAATCAACCCTGGATAAAAGAAGAGCTCTGGGCCCTCTGACAAGATGGCTGAGAGAACGTAAGATTCCATACAGATGGACTTTTCCTTTCGGCCTTGCATTTGCTTATGAAGGCCGCAGACTCTCAGTCTCCAACCACGCAGACCTGGACGCGATTTTTAATCACCTACAGATTGAACCTCTGGAGATAGAAAATTGGGACCCCGTCCAGGACTTTTCCAACCTCCCAGACATCCCGCAGCCAGGCATTTGGGAGCGCCAACGTACCCCAAAGCGCCATAGAAGCCCCAAGAACCCGAGAAGATCCTCGTCCAGACGACTACCTATGGACAATTGAATATATACGTCCAAGTCCGATCGGACCAGCCAGATCTTTAACAAAATGGTGACTTCGAACATGTTCTCTTATTTCTCCCCCCCTACTGCTTCTTAGGCTGTATCATGCCTGATACTTTATTGTTTTCGTTAGGTATAATACCTTATTGTTATGTTGATCACCCTCTTGTTCCAGGATGTATGACGACCCATGGTCCCATTGAACACTCCGCAGAAAAGTATAATGCTATATATATGTCCGTTACTTCTTGCAGGCCCAGGTTTGGAGCCTCTGGTGGTGGAGGACGGCGGAGCGGTCATATTTGGACTATAAGGTAATATGGCAGACATACAAATTACCTCTTACAATGTTAAGGGCTTCAACGCTCCTTCCAAACGCTGCCAAATTCTCTCAGAATTGAGGAGAATGGGCTGCTCCGTAGTCCTCCTCCAGGAGACGCACTTCAGGATAAACCACTTCCCGAATCTGTCTCATTCCTGCTTCCCCACTTGGTACCACTGTGGCACAAACTCTTCTGCCTCCAGAGGTGTTAGCGTGGGATTTAGCAGAAATATCCCGTTTACTTATTTGGATCAAATGTTAGACCCTGAGGGTAGATTTATTTTTTTAAAGGGTCGTATAGCCAACCAGACATACACGTTTATTAATGTGTATGCTCCAAATGTCAACCAGGTAGCGTGGATACAAAATATTCTCCAAAAAATTGATCATTTTAGAGAAGGTGTGACTATTTTGGGAGGTGACCTCAATCTCACTCTGATTCCCACAGAAGATTCATCTTCAAAAAAATCAGCTCTCTCTAACAAAGCCTTGAGCAAATTGAGGAATTCTATCCATGAACGTCGCCTGGTTGACGTTTGGAGATCCCTGAACCCCACAACTAGGGACTTTACATTTTACTCAAACCCACACAGATCATATCAACGTCTAGACTACCTTATGGTATCAGCTGAACATATCCAACTATGTCCCAAGGCCCAAATTGGCTCTATTAGTATTTCCGACCATGCCCCTATTTGGATTAATATCCTTACACCCGACAGGCCCATTATATCTCACAGGTGGAGACTCAATGAGATGTTAATCCAATCCCCAGAAAATAAAGAAAAAGTCCTCAATTGGCTGAGGGACTTCTTCTCAAATAACGATACCCCTGGTATACACCCCTATACCCTGTGGGAATCCCATAAGGCTTATATCCGAGGTCAACTCATAAGTTTAGGCTCTTTTACTAAAAAACTAAAACTGGCCCGCATTGACTCCCTTCTAAAGGGCATCAGAGATATTGAGATTATACATAAAAGGTCCCTATTAGACTCCCACATGGCGAAACTTACGCTCCTCAGGACCGAACTAAAAAACCTCCTTAACACCCAATCGGCCAAATTCTTCCTTCATACACAATACAAATATTTTGCACACGGGGACAAAGTCTCCAAATTCATGATGTCCAGAATTAAGAAAAGAAGGGCCCAAAATTTTATTTGCAAACTTCGCAATAAAGAAGGAGAGGTACTCTCCAATACTGAGGCCATAGCTCGTAGGTTCTCTGAGTTCTACCGCTCCCTTTATAACCTTCCGACCCCGGACGATTCTATTACCAAAACCACACATCAGGACTCAATCAATCTCTTCCTCCGTTCTATAGTCACGCCCCGATTGAACGACGCTCGTATCAATATCTTAAATTCCCCATTTACTAACGAGGAACTCCAGCTGGCTTTAAACCAACTCCCAAAAGGTAAGGCCCCTGGACCTGATGGGTTCCCGGCTATATACTACCGCTCTTTTAAATCTGTACTATCACCATACTTACTTAATGTATGCAACCGAACCATACAGGGTGATCCCCTCTCCCATGAAATGACAAAAGCCAATATCACCATTATCCCTAAAGAGGGGAAAGACCCCACAGACTGCGGCAATTACCGTCCTATCTCCTTGTTGAATTTGGACTTAAAACTACTAGCCAAACTGCTAGCTAATCGCCTCGCCCCCATCCTCCCTCAATTAGTACATAGAGACCAAACAGGCTTTATCAAGGGTAGAGAGGGAAAAGACAATACAGCCAGAGTCTTAAACCTGCTGTTTCATGCCTCAAAATCTCATCACCCACTTGTGTTGGTCAGCACAGATGCCGAAAAAGCATTTGACCGAGTAAACTGGAATTATATGTACCGCACCATGGAACATTTCGGAATTCCTAATACCTTTATCAACTCTGTTCAGGCCATGTATACTAATGCCTCGGCGTCTGTGCTGATCAACAATGCTATTTCACATCCCTTTCCCATAAAAAATGGCACTAGGCAGGGGTGCCCCCCGTCCCCATTGATTTTTGTTCTAATTTTAGAACCCCTTCTCACTTTTATACGTAGTGACGAAACCATAAGAGGCCCAAGACTGGGAGATCAAGAACATAAAATTGCGGCCTTCGCCGATGACCTCCTGATAATGTCATCCAACCCTGAAGAATCCTTACATAGTATATATGCCATTTTGGATAAATTTAGCTACCTCTCCAATTTCAAAATAAATATTAAAAAAAAAAACACATTTTGAGTGTAGGGCTCAGCCAGAAAATCAAAACTAAATTAGCTTCCCCCTCCCCTTTTAATTGGGACTCACCCTTCATAACTTATCTTGGAGTCAAGATACACCCTAATACCACTTCCTTGTATAAACTAAATTACATCCCTCTGCTAAACTCTATTAAAAGCCAATTAGAAGCTCTGAACCCCCCTCTACTTTCATGGTTTGGACGTAAAAACATGGTTATGTCCCTCGTACTACCTAGATTAACATACCTCCTCCAGGCTCTCCCCATACCTATCCCTAACTCCTTTTTTCAATCCCTAGGACAGTCAATACGCTCCTTCATATGGAACGGTAAAAAAGCTAGGATCAACATCAACACCCTTCAGAGATCCAGAGAACAGGGAGGCATTGGTCTTCCCAATCCGCAACTATACAATAAAGCTATACTCCTCTCTAGGGCCTTAGACTGGTTTAGGAACCCTGATCAGAAGTCCTGGGTTGGTATGGAGACCCCTGCTCACCTACCGTCACTAAGGTCCTTACTTGTAGACCCTCACCATAATCTGTCATCAATAACTAAACACAATCTACTGGTTGCTTCTACTCTTGAGGCGTGGAAATGGCTCCAAGACTCCAAATGGGATTTTCCATCGCCATCCCCTCTGGTTCAAATCAGAGATGTGATAGGTCTGGCTCCTATAGAGCTTAGACAAAGTGTTCCCAGGAATCTACGATTCTCTGACCTTCCTATAATCAGTATTCTGTTGAGGAATGGTGAGGGACCTCTGAACCGAGCAACCCTGACCTCTTCTCTTCCCGAGATCGAATCCTATCCACATATACTACAGTTTCTGGTGATGTACATTAATAGACACATCCCACTGAGCTCCTTACTCAGACCCCTCACGTGGTTTGAGAGTCTAATTCTCAGCCCTTCTCCCCCGAGGAAAGTTATATCCCTTCTTTATAAATATCTGAATACAGTGATTTTGCCACCTAAACCTAGCTTTATTACCCTATGGGAAAGAGATCTAAACACCCAATTCACAGATCAAGAACAACACCTTATGTTTAAAACACCACACTTGTCCTCTAGATGTACCAGGATCCAAGAAAATGGATATAAGATACTGACGAGATGGTACAAGACACCTGATGTCACCTACCATTATAGCAATAGTGGCTCTGACGCATGTTGGAGATGTGGAGAAGAGCGAGGAACAATGCTCCATATTTGGTGGACCTGTCCCCAGATCTTTGATTGGTGGAACATTATTTTTAAAAAATGTAACGAAATCTGTAAAACTAATGTAAAACCGTCACCGATCTTAGCTCTACTAAGATTATGTCTCAACCACGAGACAATCATCTCCCCCCTGTTCAAGATATTGATTATTGCCGCTAGACTCCTGATCCCTACACACTGGTTATCCTCAAACGTCCCATCTTTGGATCACTGGTTCAATAAGGTGGAATCTTTATATAGATTTGAGGAAATAGCAGCGTGGGAGAATAGGTCTCACCATAAATTTATAATTCTCTGGAAAAATTGGAGATCCTATAGAGTCCTCCTGGACATAAATCCTCCCCTACCACCCAGCTCTACAGCAAGCTCTTAAAATATGACCCACCCTCTAATCTGCGGTTATACTTCACCAATGATATTGCTCTGCTTTCATACATCCTTTCTTCTTTCTAGTTGTTATGTTGATTGTTGTTCACCAATGACCATTAGTCAATTTGTGTAAGACAATTTATGCATAACGGGAGCTCGCACCTCCCTTTCAAAAGTACTTTGTAATTGACATTCATTGCAATAAAGCTTTTTGAAACAAAAAAAAAAAAAATTGAGAAATTTAGTTAACTAAGAGAGGCCTTAGGCCTAACTAACTGGGACAAAGTCGTCAAAAATAAAAATACAGCCACAAAATGGGATATCTTTAAAAGCATCCTAAAATCTCATTGTGAGAGGTACATACCGTATGGGAATAAAAGGTTAAGGAACAAAAAGAAACCAATGTGGATAAATAGAACTGTAAAGAAAGCAATAAATGGCAAAAAGAAAGCATATAAAACACTAAAACAGGAGGATAGCACAGAAGCACAGAAAAATAGAGTTGAGCGAACACCTGGATGTTCGGGTTCGAGAAGTTCGGCCGAACATCCCGGAAATGTTCGGGTTCGGGATCCGAACCCGATCCGAACTTCGTCCCGAACCCGAACCCCATTGAAGTCAATGGGGACCCGAACTTTTCGGCACTAAAAAGGCTGTAAAACAGCCCAGGAAAGAGCTAGAGGGCTGCAAAAGGCAGCAACATGTAGGTAAATCCCCTGCAAACAAATGTGGATAGGGAAATGAATTAAATTAAAAATTAAATAAATAAAAATTAACCAAAATCAATTGGAGAGAGGTCCCATAGCAGAGAATCTGGCTTCACGTCACCCACCACTGTAAGAGTCCATTTTCATAAATTTAGGCCCAGCACCCAGGCAGAGGAGAGAGGTCCCGTAACAGAGAATCTGGCTTCATGTCAGCAGAGAATTAGTCTGCATGTCATAGCAGAGAATGAGGCTTCACGTCAGCCACCACTGCAACAGTCCATTGGCATATATTTAGGCCCAGCACCCAGGCAGAGGAGGGAGGTCCCGTAACAGAGAATCTGTCTTCATGTCAGCAGAGAATTAGTCTGCATGTCATAGCAGAGAATGAGGCTTCACGTCAGCCACCACTGCAACAGTCCATTGGCATATATTTAGGTCCAGCACCCAGGCAGAGGAGGGAGGTCCCGTAACAGAGAATCTGGCTTCATGTCAGCAGAGAATCAGTCTGCATGTCATAGCAGAGAATGAGGCTTCACGTCAGCCACCACTGCAACAGTCCATTGGCATATATTTAGGCCCAGCACACACACAGGCAGAGGAGAGAGGTCCCGTAACAGAGAATCTGGCTTCATGTCAGCAGAGAATCAGTCTGCATGTCATAGCAGAGAATGAGGCTTCACGTCAGCCACCACTGCAACAGTCCATTGGCATATATTTAGGCCCAGCACACACACAGACAGAGGAGAGAGGTCCCGTAACAGAGAATCTGTCTTCATGTCAGCAGAGAATTAGTCTGCATGTCATAGCAGAGAATGAGGCTTCACGTCAGCCACCACTGCAACAGTCCATTGGCATATATTTAGGCCCAGCACCCAGGCAGAGGAGGGAGGTCCCGTAACAGAGAATCTGGCTTCATGTCAGCAGAGAATCAGTCTGCATGTCATAGCAGAGAATGAGGCTTCACGTCAGCCACCACTGCAACAGTCCATTGGCATATATTTAGGCCCAGCACACACACAGGCAGAGGAGAGAGGTCCCGTAACAGAGAATCTGTCTTCATGTCAGCAGAGAATCAGTCTGCATGTCATAGCAGAGAATGAGGCTTCACGTCAGCCACCACTGCAACAGTCCATTGGCATATATTTAGGCCCAGCACACACACAGGCAGAGGAGAGAGGTCCCGTAACAGAGAATCTGGCTTCATGTCAGCAGAGAATCAGTCTGCATGTCATAGCAGAGAATGAGGCTTCACGTCAGCCACCACTGCAACAGTCCATTGGCATATATTTAGGCCCAGCACCCAGGCAGAGGAGAGAGGTCCCGTAACAGAGAATCTGTCTTCATGTCAGCAGAGAATTAGTCTGCATGTCATAGCAGAGAATGAGGCTTCACGTCAGCCACCACTGCAACAGTCCATTGGCATATATTTAGGCCCAGCACCCAGGCAGAGGAGGGAGGTCCCGTAACAGAGAATCTGGCTTCATGTCAGCAGAGAATCAGTCTGCATGTCATAGCAGAGAATGAGGCTTCACGTCAGCCACCACTGCAACAGTCCATTGGCATATATTTAGGCCCAGCACACACACAGGCAGAGGAGAGAGGTCCCGTAACAGAGAATCTGTCTTCATGTCAGCAGAGAATCAGTCTGCATGTCATAGCAGAGAATGAGGCTTCACGTCAGCCACCACTGCAACAGTCCATTGGCATATATTTAGGCCCAGCACACACACAGGCAGAGGAGAGAGGTCCCGTAACAGAGAATCTGGCTTCATGTCAGCAGAGAATCAGTCTGCATGTCATAGCAGAGAATGAGGCTTCACGTCAGCCACCACTGCAACAGTCCATTGGCATATATTTAGGCCCAGCACCCAGGCAGAGGAGAGAGGTCCCGTAACAGAGAATCTGTCTTCATGTCAGCAGAGAATTAGTCTGCATGTCATAGCAGAGAATGAGGCTTCACGTCAGCCACCACTGCAACAGTCCATTGGCATATATTTAGGCCCAGCACCCAGGCAGAGGAGGGAGGTCCCGTAACAGAGAATCTGGCTTCATGTCAGCAGAGAATCAGTCTGCATGTCATAGCAGAGAATGAGGCTTCACGTCAGCCACCACTGCAACAGTCCATTGGCATATATTTAGGCCCAGCACACACACAGGCAGAGGAGAGAGGTCCCGTAACAGAGAATCTGTCTTCATGTCAGCAGAGAATCAGTCTGCATGTCATAGCAGAGAATGAGGCTTCACGTCAGCCACCACTGCAACAGTCCATTGGCATATATTTAGGCCCAGCACACACACAGGCAGAGGAGAGAGGTCCCGTAACAGAGAATCTGGCTTCATGTCAGCAGAGAATCAGTCTGCATGTCATAGCAGAGAATGAGGCTTCACGTCAGCCACCACTGCAACAGTCCATTGGCATATATTTAGGCCCAGCACCCAGGCAGAGGAGAGAGGTCCCGTAACAGAGAATCTGTCTTCATGTCAGCAGAGAATTAGTCTGCATGTCATAGCAGAGAATGAGGCTTCACGTCAGCCACCACTGCAACAGTCCATTGGCATATATTTAGGCCCAGCACACACACAGGCAGAGGAGAGAGGTCCCGTAACAGACAATCTGGCTTCATGTCAGCAGAGAATCATTCTGCATGTCATAGCAGAGAATCAGGCTTCACGTCACCCAACATTGGAACAGTCCATTGGCATATATTTAGGCCCCGGCACCCAGACACAGGAGAGGTTCATTCAACTTTGGGTAGCCTCGCAATATAATGGTAAAATGAAAATAAAAATAGGATTGAATGAGGAAGTGCCCTGGAGTCCAATAATATATGGTTATGGGGAGGTAGTTAATGTCTAATCTGGACAAGGGACGGACAGATCCTGTGGGATCCATGCCTGGTTCATTTTTATGAACGTCAGCTTGTCCACATTGGCTGTAGACAGGCGGCTGCGTTTGTCTGTAATGACGCCCCCTGCCGTGCTGAATACACGTTCAGACAAAACGCTGGCCGCCGGGCAGGCCAGCACCTCCAAGGCATAAAAGGCTAGCTCTGGCCACGTGGACAATTTAGAGACCCAGAAGTTGAATGGGGCCGAACCATCAGTCAGTACGTGGAGGGGTGTGCACACGTACTGTTCCACCATGTTAGTGAAATGTTGCCTCCTGCTAACACGTTGCGTATCAGGTGGTGGTGCAGTTAGCTGTGGCGTGTTGACAAAAGTTTTCCACATCTCTGCCATGCTAACCCTGCCCTCAAAGGAGCTGGCATTGACACAGCTGCCTTGGCGACCTCTTGCTCCTCCTCTGCCTTGGCCTTGGGCTTCCACTTGTTCCCCTGTGACATTTGGGAATGCTCTCAGTAGCGCGTCTACCAACGTGCGCTTGTACTCGCACATCTTCCTATCACGCTCCAGTGCAGGAAGTAAGGTGGGCACATTGTCTTTGTAGCGTGGATCCAGCAGGGTGGCAACCCAGTAGTCCGCACAGGTTAAAATGTGGGCAACTCTGCTGTCGTTGCGCAGGCACTGCAGCATGTAGTTGCTCATGTGTGCCAGGCTGCCCAGGGGTAAGGACAAGCTGTCCTCTGTGGGAGGCGTATCGTCATCGTCCTGCCTTTCCCCCCAGCCACGCACCAGTGATGGACCCGAGCTGCGTTGGGTGCCACCCCGCTGTGACCATGCTTCATCCTCATCCTCCTCCACCTCCTCCTCGTCCTCCAGTAGTGGGCCCTGTCTGGCCACATTTGTACCTGGCCTCTGCTGTTGCCAAAAACCTCCCTCTGAGTCACTTCGAAGAGACTGGCCTGAAAGTGCTAAAAATGACCCCTCTTCCTCCTCCTCCTCCTCCTCCTGGGCCACCTCCTCTTGCATCATCGCCCTAAGTGTTTTCTCAAGGAGACATAGAAGTGGTATTGTAACGCTGATAACGGCGTCATCGCCACTGGCCATGTTGGTGGAGTACTCGAAACAGCGCAACAGGGCACACAGGTCTCGCATGGAGGCCCAGTCATTGGTGGTGAAGTGGTGCTGTTCTGTAGTGCGACTGACCCGTGCGTGCTGCAGCTGAAACTCCACTATGGCCTGCTGCTGCTCGCACAGTCTGTCCAGCATGTGCAAGGTGGAGTTCCACCTGGTGGGCACGTCGCATATGAGGCGGTGAGCGGGAAGGCCGAAGTTACGCTGTAGCGCAGACAGGCGAGCAGCAGCAGGATGTGAACGCCGGAAGCGCGAACAGACGGCCCGCACTTTATGCAGCAGCTCTGACATGTCGGGGTAGTTGTGAATGAACTTCTGCACCACCAAATTCAGCACATGCGCCAAGCAAGGTATGTGCGTCAAATTGGCTAGTCCCAGAGCTACAATGAGATTTCGCCCATTATCGCACACCACCAGGCCGGGCTTGAGGCTCACCGGCAGCAACCACTCGTCGGTCTGTTGTTCTATACCCCACCACAACTCCTGTGCGGTGTGGGGCCTGTCCCCCAAACATATGAGTTTCAGAATGGCCTGCTGACGTTTACCCCGGGCTGTGCTGAAGTTGGTGGTGAAGGTGTGTGGCTGACTGGATGAGCAGGTGGAAGAAGAGGAGGAGGAAGCCGAGAAGGAGGAGGTGGCAACAGGAGGCAAAGAATGTTGCCCTGCGATCCTTGGCGGCGGAAGGACGTGCGCCAAACAGCTCTCCGCCTGGGGCCCAGCTGCCACTACATTTACCCAGTGTGCAGTTAGGGAGATATAGCGTCCCTGGCCGTGCTTACTGGTCCACGTATCTGTGGTTAGGTGGACCTTGCCACAGATGGCGTTGCGCAGTGCACACTTGATTTTATCGGATACTTGGTTGTGCAGGGAAGGCACGGCTCTCTTAGAGAAGTAGTGGCGGCTGGGAACAACATACTGTGGGACAGCAAGCGACATGAGCTGTTTGAAGCTGTCTGTGTCCACCAGCCTAAATGACAGCATTTCATAGGCCAGTAGTTTAGAAATGCTGGCATTCAGGGCCAGGGATCGAGGGTGGCTAGGTGGGAATTTACGCTTTCTCTCAAATGTTTGTGAGATGGAGAGCTGAACGCTGGCGTGTGACATGGTTGAGACGCTTGGTGACGGAGGTGGTGGTGGTGGTGTTGGTGGTACATCCCCTGTTTGCTGGGCGGCAGGTGCCAACGTTCCTCCAGAGGCGGAGGAAGAGGCCGAGGCGGCAGCAGCAGAAGAGGCCGAGGCGGCAGCAGCAGAAGAGGTAGCAGGGGGAGCCTGAGTGACTTCCTTGGTTTTAAGGTGTTTACTCCACTGCAGTTCATGCTTTGCATGCAGGTGCCTGGTCATGCAGGTTGTGCTCAGGTTCAGAACGTTAATGCCTCGCTTAAGGCTCTGATGGCACAGCGTGCAAACCACTCGGGTCTTGTCGTCAGCACATTGTTTGAAGAAGTGCCATGCCAGGGAACTCCTTGAAGCTGCCTTTGGGGTGCTCGGTCCCAGATGGCGGCGGGCAGTAGCAGGCGGAGTCTCTTGGCGGCGGGTGTTCTGCTTTTGCCCACTGCTCCCTCTTTTGCTACGCTGTTGGCTCGGTCTCACCACTGCCTCTTCCTCCGAACTGTGAAAGTCAGTGGCACGACCTTCATTCCATGTGGGGTCTAGGACCTCATCGTCCCCTGCATCGTCTTCCACCCAGTCTTGATCCCTGACCTCCTGTTCAGTCTGCACACTGCAGAAAGACGCAGCAGTTGGCACCTGTGTTTCGTCATCATCAGAGACATGCTGAGGTGGTATTCCCATGTCCTCATCATCAGGAAACATAAGTGGTTGTGCGTCAGTGCATTCTATATCTTTCACCGCTGGGGAAGGGCTAGGTGGATGCCCTTGGGAAACCCTGCCAGCGGAGTCTTCAAACAGCATAAGAGACTGCTGCATAACTTGAGGCTGAGACAGTTTCCCTGGTATGCATGGGGGTGATGTGACAGACTGATGGGGTTGGTTTTCAGGCGCCATCTGTGCGCTTTCTGCAGAAGACTGGGTGGGAGATAATGTGAACGTGCTGGATCCACTGTCGGCCACCCAATTGACTAATGCCTGTACCTGCTCAGGCCTTACCATCCTTAGAACGGCATTGGGCCCCACCATATATCGCTGTAAATTCTGGCGGCTACTGGGACCTGAGGTAGTTGGTACACTAGGACGTGTGGATGTGGCAGAACGGCCACGTCCTCTCCCAGCACCAGAGGATCCACTAACACCACCACGACCATGTCCACGTCCGCGTCCCTTACTAGATGTTTTCCTCATTGTTATCGTTCACCACAACAACAAAAATATTATTTGGCCCAATGTATTGTATTCAAATTCAGCAGGATATAAATTTGAGGCCTAGTATTTAGGCGCTGGGTGACAGGTATGGGTTTAGTGACAGAATTAGACTTGGAAATGCACAGTAGCGGGTGTGTGAAGTTATTCTGAATGACCCAATGTGCACCTTCAATATGATCTACCCTTTTAGGGATAGATTTCAAATAGCTCTGATATAGCAGAAACCACTAAATTATGAAATTGCTAAATTGGGAATTGTATTTCAACCCAGAACAAAAAATGTGCTTTGACGGACACTAAATAACTTTCCCAGCCACAACAGGACAGCGGTAACGAGAGATTTAGCAGGATATAAATTTGAGGCCTAGTATTTAGGCGCTGGGTGACCGGTATGGGTTTAGTGACAGAATTAGACTTGGAAATACACAGTAGCGGGTGTGTGTGAAGTTATTCTGAATGACCCTATGTGCACCTTGAATATTATATACCCTTTTAGGGATAGATTTCAAATAGCTCTGATATAGCAGAAACCACTAAATTATGAAATTGCTAAATTGGGAATTGTATTTCAACCCAGAACAAAAAATGTGCTTTGACGGACACTAAATAACTTTCCCAGCCACAACAGGACAGCGGTAACGAGAGATTTAGCGGGATATAAATTTGAGGCCTAGTATTTAGGCGCTGGGTGACCGGTATGGATTTAGTGACAGAATTAGACTGGGATATGGCCAAAAAATAACCACACTATTGCTGGTTAAATGCACTTGGTGACGGGCGCAGCTTGCCCCTGATGTAGTATATGGCCAAAAAATGAACAGACTATTGCTGGTTAAATGCACTTGGTGTGACAGCTTGACCAACCACACTACTGAGGGTTAAATGCACTTGGTGACGGGCGCAGCTTGCCCCTGATGTAGTATATGGCCAAAAAATAAACAGACTATTGCTGGTTAAATGCACTTGGTGTGACAGCTTCACCCTGATGTAGGCTTTAGCCAAAAAACAACCACACCATTGAGGGTTAAATGCACTTGGTGACAGGCGCAGCTTGCCCCTGATTTAGTATATGGCCAAAAAATGAACAGACTATTGCTGGTTAAATGCACTTGGTGTCACAGCTTGACCAACCACACTACTGAGGGTTAAATGCACTTGGTGATGGGCGCAGCTTGCCCCTGATGTAGTATATGGCCAAAAAATGAACAGACTATTGCTGGTTAAATGCACTTGGTGTCACAGCTTGACCAACCACACTACTGAGGGTTAAATGCACTTGGTGACGGGCGCAGCTTGCCCCTGATGTAGTATATGGCCAAAAAATGAACAGACTATTGCTGGTTAAATGCACTTGGTGTGACAGCTTCACCCTGATGTAGGCTTTAGCCAAAAAACAACCACACCATTGAGGGTTAAATGCACTTGGTGACAGGCGCAGCTTGCCCCTGATTTAGTATATGGCCAAAAAATGAACAGACTATTGCTGGTTAAATTCACTTGGTGTGACAGCTTCACCCTGATGTAGGCTTTAGCCAAAAAACAACCACACCATTGAGGGTTAAATTCACTTGGTCGCAGCTTAGATGCACTTGGTCGCAGCACCGCACAAGACACAAAATGGCCGCCGATCACCCCAGAAAAAAGTGACTGACAAACGGTCTGGGCAGCCTAAAAACAATGAGTGAGCATTTGAATTTCAGCAGCTCAATGATGCACAGCTGCAGATCGATCGATTAATCAAGTGAAGTCCTTTGGAGGAGTTAATCTGCCTAATCTCGCCCTACTGTCGCATCCGCAACCTCTCCCTACGCTAATCAGAGCAGAGTGACGGGCGGCGCTATGTGACTCCAGCTTAAATAGAGGCTGGGTCACATGGTGCTCTGGCCAATCACAGCCATGCCAATAGTAGGCATGGCTGTGACGGCCTCTTGGGGCAAGTAGTATGACGCTTGTTGATTGGCTGCTTTGCAGCCTTTCAAAAAGCGCCAAGAAAGCGTCACAAAAGCGCCAAGAAAGCGACGAACACCGAATCCGAACCCGGACTTTTACGAAAATGTCCGGGTTCGGGTCCGTGTCACGGACACCCCAAAATTCGGTACGAACCCGAACTATACAGTTCGAGTTCGCTCATCCCTACAGAAAAACTATAAGGAAAAAAATAGAATATGTAAAAAACAAATAAAAGCGGCCAAACTAGAGACTGAGAGATTAATTGCCAAAGAGAGTAAAACTAACCTTAAAATTTTCTTCAATTATATAAATGTTAAAGTATAAATCTGAAGGTGTCGGCCCTTTATAGAGTAATGAGGGGGGAGTCGCAGAGAGCGACGGGGAGAAAGCAAAGCTGTTAAATATTTTTTTTCTCTAATGTATTCACTGAGGAAAATAAACTGTCAGATGAAATGCAGAATGCAAAAATAAATTCCCCATTAAAAGTGTCCTGTCTGACCCAGGAAGAAGTACATCAGCGACTTAAAAAGATTAAAATGGACAAATTGCCAGGACCGGATGGCATACACCCCCGTATCCTAAGAGAATTAAGTAATGTCATAGCCAGACCCTTATTTCTGATGTTTGCGGACTCTATACTGACAGGGAATGTCCCACAGGATTGGCGCATGGCAAATGTGGTGCCAATATTCAAAAAGGGTCCAAAAACAGAGCCTGGAAACTATAGGCCGGTAAGTTTAACATCTGTTGTGGGTAAACTGTTTGAAGGTTTTCTGAGAGATGCTATCTTAGCGCATTTCAATGGAAATAAGTAAAAAACGCCATATCAGCATGGCTTTGTGAGGGATCGGTCATGCCAAACTAATTTAATCAGTTTCTGTGAGGAGGTAAGTTCTAGACTTGACAGCGGCGAATCAATGGATGTCGTGTATCTGGACTTCTCCAAAGCCATTGGACACTGTACCACATAAAAGGTTAGTATATAAAATGAGAATGCTCGGACTGGGAGAAAACATCTGTATGTGGGTAAGTAACTGGCTGAGGGATAGAAAACAGAGGGTGGTTATTAACGGTACACACTCAGATTGGGTCACCGTTACTAGTGGGGTACCTCAGGGGTCAGTATTGGGCCCTATTCTCTTCAATATATTTACTAATGATCTTGTAGAAGGCCTGCATAGTAAAGTATCAATTTTCGCAGATGACACAAAACTGTGTAAAGTAATTAACACTGATGAGGACAGTATACTGTATATATACTACAGAGGACAGTATACTGTATATATACTACAGAGGACAGTATACTGTGTATATACTACAGAGGACAGTATACTGTATATATACTACAGAGGACAGTATACTGTATATATACTATAGAGGACAGTATACTGTATATATACTACAGAGGACAGTATACTGTATATATATATACTACAGAGGACAGTATACTGTATATATACTACAGAGGACAGTATACTGTATATATACTACAGAGGACAGTATACTGCTACAGAGGAATCTGGATAGATTGGAGGCTTGGGCAGATAAGTGGCAGATGAGGTTTAACACTGACAAATGTAATGTTATGCACATAAGAAGGAATAATGCAAGTCACCCGTACATACTAAATGGTAAAACACTCGGTAACACTGACATGGAAAAGGATCTAGGAATTTTAGTAAACAGCAAACTAAGCTGCAAAAAACTGTGTCAGGCAACTGCTGCCAAGGCCAATAACATAATGGGTTGCATCAGAAGGGGCATAGATGCCCGTGATAAGAACATAGTGCTACCACCTTACAAATCGCTAGTCAGACCACACATGGAGTACTGTGTACAGTTCTGGGCTCTTGTAAACAAGGCAGACATAGCAGAGCTGGAGAGGGTCCAGAGGAGGGCAACTAAAGTAATAACTGGAATGGGGCAACTACAGTACCCTGAAAGATTATCAAAATTAGGGTTATTCACTTTAGAAAACAGATGACTGAGGGGAGATCTAATTAATATGTATAAATATATCAGGGGTCAGTACAGAGATCTATCCCATCATCTATTCATTCCCAGGACGGTGACTGTGACGAGGGGACATCCTCTGCGTCTGGAGGAAGGAAGGTTTGTACACAAACATAGAAGAGGATTCTTTACGGTAAGAGCAGTGAGACTATGGAGATCTCTGTGAATATGCACAAAGAAAAGTCCAGCTCACCCAATTATTCCACCACCTGCGTGCACGGAAAAGGCCGGCAAGCCCATATATCCTTGATATGAAAGCACAATGAAATTCCAGCACTCACGATTTTGGTAGCTAAAATCTTCGTCTTTTATTCAGGCAGTAAACATATAAACAGGACATCCACCCACAAGTGCAGCAACCTTGACGCGTTTCGAACAGTAGTTCTTAGTCGTAATAATGAGCAGTGTCTCCTCTGGCACCTTTATACCAGTCTGTACTAAAATGTAATTGCTTTTCCCCTCCACCTGAGGGGTGGGGGAGTGTAGGAGGCAGGGAACACTTTAACCTCTTGTTTTCCAGGTGAGGCACTGCTCATATGTTTCACAATAGAAAATTCATGCATCTATACAAAGTCACTGATTATTACAAAAATTTGTGTTGAAAAATAACCATTGAATAAAAACAGTGAACATATTAAAATTGTCAAAGAATGTCAATTGTCAGGATAGCATCAGAACACCATATTGGTTATATATAGCCAACTTATTTGTATGGATCCACATATATTAGTGCTGTGTTGCTAATTCTGGCATGGATCCCTTTTCTCTATTACTGCTCTTGATTGAATTGAAAAAATGCATGCATACATAGCTATGATGAAAGAAAATGTGAAAAAACAGGAAAGTCATGAGTTAGTAGAAATACATAAGTTCATTTTTCTTATTGAGGCCATTTGGATGTCTGGAATTCAACTTAAAAATCCAAAAAGCCTCTCTGAGTCTCACTAAACGTTTAAAATCTCCTCCTCTGTTAGGTAATTTCACCTGTTCAATTGCAAAGGCTTTGAAATTGCGCACCTGGCTTTCGTGTTTACTAATAAAATGTTTAGCCGCATTGGATGTGTTCACACTATGCGGATTTTTTATGTAGTTGAGGTGCTCCAGAATTCGGACCTTAAATTTTCTAGTGGTACATCCCACATATAACATGTCACAGGCTATACATTTTATGATATATACCACCCCCATAGAATTACAATTAATATAAGATTTGATTGGATATATGTGTGAATTATTCGCATCGTGAAAAGTTTTGGTATTTACTGCGTATGTACAAGTGCGGCAGCGCAAACTTCCGCATTTAGTGAAGCCCTTGTATATAAGCCAGGGATCCCGTTTATATTTGTTTCGATGTATATACATGGAGGGTGATAAATCATTCCCTATGGTTCTTGGTCGTCTTGACACAATTCTACAACCTTGTTTTAGCGCACAGTGCAATATTTCGTCATCATGAAGAATAGGTAAATATTTTTTAATAATTTGTTGAATTTTTTCAAATTGTTTACTGTACGTCAAAACAAGTGTAGGTAAATGATCTTTTTCGTTTTTATTTACATTTTTATCTGAACTCTCACTTTTTGATATCTGTTTAGAGATATTTTTATTTTTAGGAGTTGAAAAGAGTAAAGCTTCTCTATTTTTCTTTTTAGTTATAGCCAGGCCTCTGGATATCATCCAGTTTGGATATGCTCTTTGTTTTAATCTATTTATAATAGTTTGAGCCTCTATTTCAAAAGCCGCTGCGGTACTGCAGTTTCTGTAGGCGCGTGTGAATTCTCCCACAGGAATTGATTTTATTGTGTGTAGGGGGTGATGGCTATTTGCCCGTAGTAATGTATTTCCTGTTATTTCCTTGCGGTAGGTTTTAGTTTGTATGATCTGGTTCAGTTTTCCTGTAAGTGTTAAATCAAGAAAATTGATACTTTGCGGATGTTCCGTATATGTAAATTTTAAATTTTAAATTATATGTGTTATTTTCCAGATATTGCATGAAGTGTTGTATGGCAGGTACATCACCACTCCAGATAAGGAGCATATCATCGATGTACCTGCCATACCACACCACATGGTCCGCAAATGGATTTTTAATATTATATACATATGCCTCCTCCCAATAGGACATTGTTAGATTGGCCAGGGAGGGTGAGTACTTCGCACCCATTGATACACCAGATATCTGTACATAGTATATAGAGTTGAATGAAAAATAATTGTGAGACATCAGAAATTGAGTAACCTCCAGAGTATAATCTATAAAATCCTCAGAAAAATTGCTGTATTTGTGCAAATGGAATTCAAGTGCTAGCATCGCCACATGATGTGGTATTGATGGATAAAGCGATACCACATCAATGGACAGCCATCTGTTTTATAGATTATACTCTGGAGGTTACTCAATTTCTGATGTCTCACAATTATTTTTCATTCAACTCTATATACTATGTACAGATATCTGGTGTATCAATGGGTGCGAAGTACTCACCCTCCCTGGCCAATCTAACAATGTCCTATTGGGAGGAGGCATATGTATATAATATTAAAAATCCATTTGCGGAACATGTGGTGTGGTATGGCAGGTGCATCGATGATATGCTCCTCATCTGGAGTGGTGATGTACCTGCCATACAACACTTCATGCAATATCTGGAAAATAACACATATAATTTAAAATTTACATATACGGAACATCCGCAAAGTATCAATTTTCTTGATTTAACACTTACAGGAAAACTGAACCAGATTATACAAACTAAAACCTACCGCAAGGAAATAACAGGAAATACATTACTACGGGCAAATAGCCATCACCCCCTACACACAATAAAATCAATTCCTGTGGGAGAATTCACACGCGCCTACAGAAACTGCAGTACCGCAGCGGCTTTTGAAATAGAGGCTCAAACTATTATAAATAGATTAAAACAAAGAGCATATCCAAACTGGATGACATCCAGAGGCCTGGCTATAACTAAAAAGAAAAATAGAGAAGCTTTACTCTTTTCAACTCCTAAAAATAAAAATATCTCTAAACAGATATCAAAAAGTGAGAGTTCAAATATAAATGTAAATAAAAACGAAAAAGATCATTTACCTGCACTTGTTTTGACGTACAGTAAACAATTTGAAAAAATTCAACAAATTATTAAAAAATATTTACCTATTCTTCATGATGACGAAATATTGCACTGTGCGCTAAAACAAGGTTGTAGAATTGTGTCAAGACGACCAAGAACCATAGGGAATGATTTATCACCCTCCATGTATATACATCGAAACAAATATAAACGGGATCCCTGGCTTATATACAAGGGCTTCACTAAATGCGGAAGTTTGCGCTGCCGCACTTGTACATACGCAGTAAATACCAAAACTTTTCACGATGCGAATAATTCACACATATATCCAATCAAATCTTATATTAATTGTAATTCTATGGGGGTGGTATATATCATAAAATGTATAGCCTGTGACATGTTATATGTGGGATGCACCACTAGAAAATTTAAGGTCCGAATTCTGGAGCACCTCAACTACATAAAAAATCCGCATAGTGTGAACACATCCAATGCGGCTAAACATTTTATTAGTAAACACGAAAGCCAGGTGCGCAATTTCAAAGCCTTTGCAATTGAACAGGTGAAATTACCTAACAGAGGAGGAGATTTTAAACGTTTAGTGAGACTCAGAGAGGCTTTTTGGATTTTTAAGTTGAATACCAGACATCCAAATGGCCTCAATAAGAAAAATGAACTTATGTATTTCTACTAACTCATGACTTTCCTGTTTTTTCACATTTTCTTTCATCATAGCTATGTATGCATGCATTTTTTCAATTCAATCAAGAGCAGTAATAGAGAAAAGGGATCCATGCCAGAATTAGCAACACAGCACTAATATATGTGGATCCATACAAATAAGTTGGCTATATATAACCAATATGGTGTTCTGATGCTATCCTGACAATTGACATTCTTTGACAATTTTAATATGTTCACTGTTTTTATTCAATGGTTATTTTTCAACACAAATTTTTGTAATAATCAGTGACTTTGTATAGATGCATGAATTTTCTATTGTGAAACATATGAGCAGTGCCTCACCTGGAAAACAAGAGGTTAAAGTGTTCCCTGCCTCCTACACTCCCCCACCCCTCAGGTGGAGGGGAAAAGCAATTACATTTTAGTACAGACTGGTATAAAGGTGCCAGAGGAGACACTGCTCATTATTACGACTAAGAACTACTGTTCGAAACGCGTCAAGGTTGCTGCACTTGTGGGTGGATGTCCTGTTTATATGTTTACTGCCTGAATAAAAGACGAAGATTTTAGCTACCAAAATCGTGAGTGCTGGAATTTCATTGTGCTTTCATATTATGGAGATCTCTGCCTGAGGAGGTGGTGATGGTGAGTACAATAAAGAAATTCAAGAGGGGCCTGGATGTATTTCTGGAGCGTAATAATATTGCAGGCTATAGCTACTAGAGAGGGGTCGGGGATCCAGGGAGTTATTCTGGTGCCTTATTGGAGTCGGGAAGGAATTTTTTATTCCCCTTGAGTGGGGAAAATTGGCTTCTACCTCACATTATTTTTTTTTGCCTTCCTCTGGATCAACTTGCAGGATGACAGGCCGAACTGGATGGACAAATGTCTTTTTTCGGCCTTATGTACTATGTTACTATGGTTATGGTGGGAAAAAGGGGCGGGGCACCTGTCACTTTGAGTTTGACAAGACATGTCCCACTATACTTCTCATAAGGACTCACAGTATTATTTCACTACCACAGCAGACTCCCTATGCGTGTTACGGCAAGGCACAGTGTTCTACACCCCTATACAGGCTCTGTAGCTTGGAAATAGCCATTTTTTAATCAAGATTTGCCAAGAATATATTCGGATCGAAGCAAATTTTTAAAATTTGCTCATCTCTAGTGGCGATCTTTCCCTTTTCCCTAGTTTGCAGGCCAGGTACCTTCTCCCTCCCTCTTGTGTTTGGTGTGGAGTTCCCCTTCGACACCACGCCGTGACAACTCCAAAAATTGGTGAATTTCACCCAAAAATGTAACAGACAAATTTGTGAAATTTTTTTAACCTGACTACTTGGTATAGCAGTGGTACATCACACCCAAAAATTGGTGAATTTTATCTGAAAATGTAACAGACAAAGTAGTGAAATGACATAAAATAAATTATGTACAAATAAAACATTAAAAAAAACTTGATTTATGAGGTGGAGGTCCATATGGAGTAGGAGTTTGAGGAGGCGGTGGACGTTGCGTTGTAGGTGGAAGCAGCGTTGGAGGCGGACGAGGTAGCCAACACAGATTTTTGGTTTAATATTTTTTTTTAAAATTAGGGTACACTCCAAAAGATTGTGAAATATCCAAAATACAAGAATGAGCAATTGCGCTGTAGTATAACAATGGCTGGGTAAGGCAGGTATACATGTCTATTCTGCACAAGGTACAGACAAGTCCTGAGGGATCCATGCCTGGTTCATTTTAATGAACGTGAGCTTGTCCACATTGGCTGTGGACAGGCGGCTACGCTTGTCTGTGATGTCGCCCCCTGCCGTGCTAAACACACAATCAGACAATACACTGGCTGCAGGGCAGGCCAGGACCTCAAAGGCGTAAAGGTCAAGCTCAGGCCATGTGCCCAATTTGGAGACCCAGAAGTTGAAGGGGGCAGACCCGTCATTCAGTACGTGTAGGCTTGTGCACACATACTGCTCCACCATGTTGCTGAAATGCTGCCTCCTGCTAAGACGTTCCATATCAGCCGGTGGTGCTGGTTGTTGTGGCGTGCTGACAAAGCTTTTCCACATTTCGGCCATGCTAACCCTGCCTTCTGAGGTGCTGGCGGTGCCCCAGTTGCGCTGGCGACCTCTTCCTCTGCCTTCGCCTTGTGCTTTCACTGTGCCTGTCACGTTGGAATGCCACCAGCAGCACGTCTACCAACGTGCGCTTGTTCTCGCGCATCTTATGATCATGCTCCAGTGAGGAAATTAAGGACGGTACGTTGTCCTTGTAACGGGGATCCAACAGCGTGGCCACCCAGTAATCAGCACAGTTAGAATGTGAGCAACTCAGCGGTCGTTGCGGAAACACTGCAGCATGTAATCGCTCATGTGTGCCAGGCTGCCCAGAGGCAACGAAAAGCTGTCATTTGTTGGAAGTGTATCATCTGTGTCCTCTGTATCCCCCCCAGCCACGCACCAGTGATGGCCATGAGCTGGTCTGGGTGCCACCCTGCTGTGAACATGGTTCCTCCTCCTCCATCTCATCCTCCTCATCCTCCACCTCGTCACCCTCCAGAACTGTGCCCTGGGTGCCCGTTTGTGGGCGCAGGAACCCACCCTCGGAGCTACTTGTGAATGACTGGCCGGAAACCCTATGAAATGATTCCTCTTTCTCCTCCTCCTCCTGTGCCATATCCTCTTCCATCATCGCCAGAAGCGTTTTTTCAAGGAGGCATAGAAGTGGGATCGTAACGCTGAGAACGGCGTTATCGCCACTGGCCATGTTGGTGGAGTACTCGAAACAGCGCAACAAGGAACACAGGTCTCGCATGGAGGCCCAGTCATTGGTGGGGAAGTGGTGCTGTTCCGCCGAGCGACTGACCCGTGCGTGCTGCAGCTGAAACTCCACTATTGCCTGCTGCTGCTCACACAGTCTGGCCAGCATGTGCAAGGTGGAGTTCCAACTTGCGGGCACGTCGCATATGAGGCGGTGAGCGGGAAGGCCGAAGTTACGCTGCAGCGCTGACATGCGAGCAGCAGCAGGGTGAGAACGCCGAAAGCGTGCACAGTTGGCCCGCACTTTATGCAGCAGCTCTGACATTTCGGGGTAATTTTTAAGGAATCTCTGCACCACCAAATTCAGCACATGCGCCAGGCAAGGGATGTGCGTAAAACCGGCTAGTCCCAGAGCTGCTACGAGATTTCGCCCATTACCGCACACCACCAGGCCGGGCTTGAGGGTCACTGGCACCAACCACTCATCGGTCTGTTGTTCAAGGCCCGTCCACAGCTCCTGCGCGGTGTGGGGTTTGTCCTCCAAACAGATCAGTTTTAAAACTGCCTGCTGTCGTTTACCCCTGGCTGTGCTGAAGTTGGTGGTGAAGGTGTTACGTTGTACAGATAAGGAACCGGTAGAGGATGAGGAAGCGGAATAGGAGGAGGAAGCAACAGGAGGCAAACTGAAGTGAAATCCTGAAGTGGAAGGACATGCACCAAACTGCTATCTGCCTCAGGCCCAGCCGCCACTGCATTTACCCAGTGTGCTGTTATGGAGATATAACGTCCCTGACCGTGCCCACTGGTCCACATATCCGTAGTGAGGTGCACCCTGCCACAGATGGCGTTGCGCAGTGCACACCTCATTTTGTCCCCACTTGGTTGTGCAAGGAAGGGATGGCTTGTCTGGAAATGTAGTGGCGGCTAGGTACAACGCACTGTGGGACAGCCACCGCCTTAAGGCCTTTAAAACTCTCTGTCTCCACCAGACGGAATGACAGCATTTTAAAGGAAAGCAATTTAGAAATGCTGGCATTCAGGGCTAGGGATCGCAGGTGGGTAGGGGGGTACTTCCTCTTCCTCTCCAGCGTTTGGGAGATGGAGAGCTGAATGCTTCTGTGGGACATTGTGGAGATGCTTAGTGACCCAGGTGTTGGTGTTGCTGGCTGGTCCTCTGTTTGCGGGGTGGCAGGTGGCACTGTCACTCCAGAGGTGGATGAAGAGGCCGAGACTGCAGCAGAAGAGGAAGCAAGAGGAGCCAGAGACCTTTCTTGGTTTTTGAGGTGTCTACTCCACTGCAGCTCGTGCTTTGCACTTGAATGCCTGGTCATGCAGGTTGTGCTCAGGTTGAGAACGTTTATGCCTCGCTTCAGGCTCTGATTGCACAGCGTGCAAACCACTCGTGTCTTGTCGTCAGCACATTGTCTGAAGAACTGCCACGCCAGGGAACTCCTTAGAGCTGGCTTTGGTGTGCTCGGTTCCAGACTAGGCCACAATAAAATTGTGTATTTTGCCAAAAAAGGGTGTTTTTAAAAACCCAGAAAATTATGGCTGTATTTCTAGCTTAAATTGCACACTGACTAATCCTGCAAAGGCACCAGATGTTGGATAGTGCCAAAAATTTGTGTTTTTTTAAAACCAGAAAATTATTTAAAAAAATTAAACTTGTTTTTAACAATCATATTTGCAGCAATATTAAGTATTTTGCAAAAAAAGGGTGTTTTTTTTAAAAAATAACAGAATATGAAAACTGTATATAACGATTGAATTTCACACGTGCAGATGCATCAAGGGCTGTAAAATTGTGTATTTTGCCAAAAAAGGGTGTTTGTAAAAACCCAGAAAATTATGGCTGTATTTCTAGCTTAACCCTTTCATGACCAAGGGTCATTGATGCCCCAGTGTCCAGGTCAAAATTTACAAATCTTACATGCGTCACTTTATGTGGTAATAGATTTGGAACACTTTTACTTATCCAAGCCATTCTGAGATTGTTTTCTCGTGACACATTGTACTTCATGATAGTCATATATTTGAGTCAATATATTTCACCTTTATTTATGAAAAAATCCCAAATTTACCAAAAATTTTGAAAAATTCACAATTTTCCAAATTTCAATTTCTCTGCTTCTAAAACAGAAAGTCATACCTAATAAAATATTTATTACTTAATATTCCCCATATGTCTACTTTATGTTGGCATCATTTTGGAAATGTCATTTTATTTTTTTAGGACGTTAGAAGGCTTAGAAGTTTAGAAGCAATTCTTAAAATTTTTACGAAAATTTCCAAAACCCACTTTTTAAGGACCAGTTCAGGTCTGAAGTCACTTTGTGGGGCTTACAAAGTGGATACCCCCATAAATTACCCCATTGTAGAAACTACACCCCTCAAGTTACTTAAAACTGATTTTACAAACTTTGTTAACCCTTTAGGCGTTCCACAAGAATTAAAGGAAAATGGAGATGAAATTTCAAAATTTCACTTTTTTGGCAGATTTTCCATTTTATAATTTTTTTTTCTTTAACACATTGAGGGTTAACAGCCAAACAAAACTCAATATTTATTACCCTGATTCCGCAGTTTACATAAACACCCCACATGTGGTCGTAAACTGCTGTACGGGCACACGGCAGGGCGCAGAAGGAAAGGAGAGCAATATGGTTTTTGGAAGGCAGATTGTGCTGGATTGGTTTTCTGAACGCCATATGTTTTTTATTTTTCTGCCGATCGTCTTGTGCACGGGATTGTTTTTTGCAGAAAGTGTTGAGGTTTTTATTGGTACCATTTTTAGGTACATAGGATTTTTTGATCATTCATTATTACACTTTATGGGGCAAGGTGACCCAAAAATTGGCTGTTTTGGAACAGTTTTCATTTATTTATTTTTACAGCGTTCATCTGAGGAGTTAGGTCATGTGATAGTTTTATAGAGAAGATCTTTACGGACATGGCAATACCTAATATGTATACTTTTTCGTATTTATTTATGTTTTACACAATAATAGCATTTCTGAAACCAAAAAAATGATGTTTTAGGATCTCTATAGTCTAAGAGCCATAGCTTTTTTATTTTTTGGGAGATTGTCTTAAATAGGGTATCATTTTTTGCGGGACAATGTGACTGTTTGATTGGTACTATTTGTGGGGTCATACGCTTTTTTGATTGCTTGCTGTTGCACTTTTTGTGATGGAAGGTGACAAAAATAGCATTTTTTTAATAGGAAACGGAAAATTATTTTTTTTATTTACATTTTTATTTATTTTTTTATTTTTCGATTTTATTATTTTCACTTTCTTTTTTTATCAAGTCCCTCTTGGATCATGAAGATCCAGTGGGGCTGATGGCTGTACTATACTTTGCAATGCTCTTGCATTGCAAAGTATAATACTATTAGATGCCCTGTAATGCCCTGTAGGTGGCAACAGCGGACGCTTTTCAGCGGACGCTTTTCATCACAGCGCTGCAGCCCCGATGGTTGAGAGAGGGAGCTTCCTCCCTCTATTAACCGCGGCATCTATGGGGTTACAGGAGAGTGTCAGCATAGAGCTGACACTCTCTGCTGATGGCGGCGGCTCAGGAATGAAGCTGCCGCCATCACACACAGCAGGGGGATCGGGGGCAGCGCTGTAAAGGGGGGGATACGGCTGCAATATTGAGGGAGGCTGGAGCAGGAGGGGCGGGTGAGAATGAATGCATGGGGCGGGGAGGGGGCGGACCGCATCAGGGCAGCTGCCTCTAGGAGATGAGCTGCAGGCGGACACAAGGGGGGGCTTGGAGGGGCACAGATGGGGGGCACAGCCACAGATGGAGGGCTCAGATCGGGCGGGGGTATTACGAGGACACTACCTGATTTCATCCGATTGGTTAGTCTGCACAGACTAACCAATCGGATCGATTGTCGGCAAGGGGCCACTCTGATTGGTCCCTTGCCGGCATTACTGCACTGTATGCTGTCCGTGACAGCAGCAGGGCAGGGGCAGAAGCTTTAATCCAAGCGCTTTGCAGCGCTTGGTTTAAAGAGCTGGTTTGACGTTTATAGACGTGATAGCTGCACGGGGCATGTGCAGCTATCACGTATATATACAGATTGCGGTCGGGAAGGGGTTACATTGCACACTGACTAATCCTGCAAAGGCACCAGATGTATATTGCCAAAAAAGGGTGTTTTTAAAAAAAACCTGATTATTATTGCAGTATTTTAAGCTTGGATTTGAATGTCACAAAAGCACATATGCAGTGCTAGTGCTCTGAGCTTGCATACAATGTCCGCAGCCATAGCCCACCTAACTAACAGACGGATAAAAGTAATTTTTTGTGTCACTGGGCTCGAGGCAGGGTAAAAATATTGTGCACTGCACCCACACAACTAAATATATGTAGATAGCAGAGTTCAATTGGAGTTCTGATCATAGATTTTGTCCTATTCTCTCCCTCACACCAGCAGCATCCTCTCCCTACACTAAGCACAGCAGAGTGACGTGCAGCGCTACGTGACTCCAGCTTATATAGAGCCTGGGTCACATGCTGCTCTGGCCAATCACAGCCATGCCATTAGTAGGCATGGCTGTGATGGCTTCTAAGGGCACAGAGTTAAACGCTTGTTGATTGGCTGCTCTGCAGCCTTTAAAAAAGCGCCAAGAAATCGGCGAACACCAAACCCAAACCCAAACTTTTACTGAAATGTTCAGGTTCGGGTCCGGGGGACAAAAATCCTAAAATTCGGTACGAACCCAAACTTTAATGTTCGGGTTTGCTCAACCATATCCACAACCCCATGGTCAACCTCTGAATCCCTCTTAATAGAACTATTGCTGTGCTTGTACCCCTACAGAATGCTTCTCTGGAAAATAAGTCTCAGAGGCCTCATTTACTATTTCTCCTTATGGAGGACACCAAGTATGCATGAGGATTAGTGTATGCCAGTCATCGATCCAATGGGTTTATGGGAAAAATTTATGAAAATAAACACATTTTACATCTGCTTTAAGCTAGTTTAAATATCTTTCCCAGAAATCCGGAGGAACGTTTCCTGGCCTAGAATAGTTTACATACGTTATATGCCTTCATAATGAGAAAGAATCTCCCAAAGCAGATATTTTGCCCAGAAACCCAGCATAGTATACTAGTCTCTATCTCGCTCTTTCTCTCTCTGTCACAGAAGGTGTACAGGAAACAAGACAATGCAAAATGAATATATGACTCACTGGATCCAAAACTAAGGAACAAAAGGGAGACCCCTGCATCAGACCTGGCTCTCTCCCTGTCTGCTCAGCCTATGCGAAAATCCCAATGGTGGATGATCGCATATCCACGTACCTCGACTATATACCACCTGAACACCCTACAATAGTGAGGGGACACGACCACCGGCTCCCTACACTAGACACGGAGGGAGTCAGGGTCACCTGGGATCCAGCAAACAGAAAATCACAAATAAATGTACAGCACTTATCTTGTAGAAGGCTGGAAGATAGGATCAGCATGCACACACACTCCAGGAAGTTGTATAAGCCGCACACTAATGCATTATGGGGAGGAATTTAAAGGGATGCAATCAGTCCAACTACATGACAGCTGAGAGAGGCTAACGAGAGGAGGAGCTGAAATTCAAAACAAAGAAAACTCAAGGAGGAGGTTCTGAAAGGCTTCTGTCAGAGCTTCTCAGCAGTCTGGTTGTGACAGTACCCCTCCCTCTATGAGTGGACTCCGGACACTCAGAGCCCACCTTCTCAGGATGGGACCTATGGAAAGCCATGATGAGACGAGTGGCCTTAATGTCCGTCACTGGGACCCACATCCTCTCCATAACCCTCCCAATGAACGAGGTACTGGAGAGAACCGCGGACAAGACGAGAATCCACAATCCTAGAGACTTGAAATTCAAGATTCCCATCAACCATAATCGGAGGAGGAGGCAAAGGCAAGGGTACAATGGGTTGAACATAAGGTTTCAATAAGGACTTATGAAAAACATTATGGATCTTCCAAGTCTGAGGAAGATCAAGACGGTAGGCAACAGGATTGATGACAGACAGGATTTTGTAAGGCCCAATAAACCTAGGACCCAACTTCCAGGAGGGAACCTTCAATTTGATATTCTTGGTAGACAACCACACCAGATCACCAACATTCAGGTCCGGACCAGGCACACGTCTCTTATCTGCCACACGCTTTTATCTCTCACTCATGCTCTTTAGATTATCCTGAATATTTTGCCAAATAGAAGACAAAGACGAGGAGAATCTGTCCTCATCAGGTAAACCAGAAGACCCCTCTCCCGAGAAAGTCCCAAACTGCGGATGAAATCCATATGCACCAAAAAATGGTGACTTATCAGAGGACTCCTGACGACGGTTATTTAAAGCAAACTCAGCAAGGGACAAAAAAGAACACCAATCCTCTTGATTCTCCGCCACAAAACAGCGCAGATATGTCTCCAGATTCTGATTGACGCGCTCTGTCTGGCCATTCGACTGCGGGTGGAAAGCAGAAGAGAATGACTACCGAACCCCCAATCGAGAACAGAAAGCCTTCCAGAATCTGGAAACAAACTGCGTGCCCCTATCAGAGACTATGTCTGAAGGAATACCGTGCAATTTGACAATGTGATCAATAAATGCCTGCGCCAGCGTCTTAACATTCGACAAACCAGGAAAAGGGATGAAATGCACCATTTTGCTAAAACGGTCCACCACCACCAGAATCACAGTCTTCCCCGAGGAACGAGGCAGGTCCGTTATGAAGTCCATGGACAGATGTGTCCAAGGACGGGAAGGAATGGGTAAGGGAAGGAGAGGACCTGATGGCCGTGAATGAGGGACTTCGGCACGAGCGCAAGTCTCGCAGGCTGCCACAAAACCCTCAACCGACTTACGAAGCGCAGGCCACCAGAATCTCCGAGCGATGAGATCCAGTGTGGCTCTTGACCCCGGGTGCCCAGCAAGGACCGTATCGTGGTGTTCCTTAAAAATCTTGTGTCTTAAAGCGAGAGGCACAAACAACCTCCCAGGAGGACAAAGATCAGGAGCCTCTGACTGGGCTGCCTGCACCTCTGCCTCCAATTCAGGAAAAAGAGCAGAGACCACCACACCTTCAGCCAAAATGGGACCCGGGTCTTCAAAATTCCCACCTCCCGGAAAACAACGTGACAGGGCATCTGCCTTCACATTCTTAACCCCAGGGCGGAACGTGACAACAAAATTAAACCTTGAAAAGAACAAAGACCATCTGGCCTGTCTCGGGTTCAGACGCTTGGCTGACTCCAAGTAGGCCAGATTTTTATGGTCAGTAAACACGGTAATAGGGTGTCTGGCTCCCTCTAGCCAATGGCGCCATTCCTCAAAAGCTAACTTGATGGCCAACAATTCCCTATCTCCCACATCGTAATTTCTCTCTGCGGAGGAGAGTTTCTTCGAGAAAAAGGCACACGGTCGCCATTTGGCAGGAGAGGAACCCTGAGACAAGACCGCACCCACACCCACCTCAGAAGCATCAACCTCAACTATGAAGGGTAGAGAAATATCAGGTTGTACCAAGATGGGAGCGGAAGCAAAACTCTCCTTGATATTAGAAAAGGCCTTATGCGCCTCTACCGACTAGGAAGAAAAATCTACCCCCTTTCTGGTCATATCAGTGAGTGGTTTAACAATAGAGGAATAATTAAAAATAAACTTCCTGTAATAATTGGCAAAGCCCAAAAAACGCATCAGCGCCTTCTGATTCTCAGGAAGCTCCCACTCAAGCACAGCGCTGACCTTCTCGGGGTCCATGCAAAAACCAGAAGCGGAGAGAAGAGACCCCAGAAATTGAATTTCTGGAACCGCAAACACACATTTTTCCAGTTTCGCGTATAATTTATTCTCCCGCAGGATGAGCAAGACCTGACGTAAGTGTTCCTTATGAGTTTTGAAATCAGGAGAAAAAATCTAAATGTCATCTAAATACACTAAAACAAATTTTCCCATTAAATGATAAAAAAATGCTGTTCACGAAATGCTGAAAAACGGCTGGGGCATTCATCAAACCAAAAGGCATAACCAAATTCTCAAAATGGCCCTCAGGGGTATTGAAGACCGTCTTCCATTCGTCTCCTTCTCTGACCCTGACCAGGTTGTATGCCCCTCTTAGATCTAACTTGGAAAAGACTTTAGCCCCAACAATCTGGTTAAACAGGTCCGGGATCAGAGGAAGCGGATAAGGGTCACGAATAGTGATACTGTTCAGCTCCCTGAAATCCAGACAAGGTCTTAAAGAACCATCTTTTTTCTTAACAAAAAAAAACCCAGCGGCAACAAGTGACTTCGAGGGTCGTATGTGTCCTTTTCTCAGACTCTCGCACGCATAGCGATCCTCTCAGGTTGGGAAAGATTGTATAAACGAGATTTAGGGAGCTTGGCGCCTGGGATGAGATTAATAGGGCAATCGTACTCGCTGTGCAGGGGCAAATCCTGAACTCCACTCTCAGAGAAGACATCCGAAAATTCAGAGAGAAAAGATGGTACAGTCTTAGTAGAAACTTCAAAAACAGATGTCGTGAGGCAATTCTCTCTGCAAAAGTCACGCCAATCAATGGTGGGGTTATGTTTAGTGAGCCAGGGTAGCCCCAACACAAGAGGAGTAGGTAATCCGCTAAGTACGAAACATGACACATCCTCAACATGAGCATCACTCACAATTAAACGAATATTGTGAACTATGCCCTTTAATGATTTCTGAGAAAGTGGAGCGGAATCAATAGCAAAAACAGGAATATCCTTTCCCAAAGTGCATACCTGGAAACCATGAGTTATCGCAAATTGATTATCAATGGGATTGACAGCTGCTCCACTATCTACAAAAATCTCACAAAAAATGTTCTTGCTCTCTAGCGCCACCCTGGCAGGCAGGAAAAAACGGGAACTACAAGCAAACGGAAAACCTTCAATTTCCGCCTCAACCCTGCCTTTTTGTTTCTTTATTACTCCCAGAAAACTGCCTGAATCTCCTAGAGGGACAAACATTTGCCAAATGATTTATACCTCCACAACAAAAACAAACCTTCCCATGCGGGCTGAATCTTCTATTGTCAGAAGCAATCAACCCCAGCTGCATGGGCTCCTGCTCAGAAGGGTCTGACGGCGACTGAGACCCCTGCGCAGAAAATGAGACCGCTGCACTGTCCTGGGACTGAGTATGACAGGAAGGAGAGATCTCTCCTCTCTCTCTAAGACGCCTGTCAATACGAACGGCCTGAGACATAGCACAGTCCAAGGAGATAGGCCTCTCATGAAAGGCAAATGCATCTTTCAATCCCTCTGAAAGACCATGGCAAAATTGACTTCGGAGTGCAGCATCATTCCAACCAGTATCAGCTGCCCATCTCCGAAATTCTGAGCAGTATATCTCTGCGGATTGTTTACCCTGGCATAACAGACATAGTCTAGACTCAGCCAGAGCAATACGATCCGGATCATCATATATCTGACCCAGGGCTAAAAAGAATTCATCCACTGAACGGAGGGGCCGTGCCCCCTCCGGCAGCGAAAAGGCCCAGGACTGAGCGTTACCCCTGAGCAGCGATGTAATGATCCCCACCCTCCGTTCCTCATCACCAGAGGAATGGGGAAGAAGGCGAAAATGGAGTTTGCAAGCCTCTCTGAAACCCACAAAATTCTCACTACCCCGGAGAACGTATCGAGGAGCGAGATCTTAGGCTCAGAACAAACTCCATGAACGCAAGCTGAACCGGTCACTAGAAACTGAGAAAGGGTCTTACAGAGATCAGCTACCTCTAATGAAAGACCCTGGACACGTTCAGTCAAAAGTGAAACCGGATCCATGCTTGAGACGGTTTTGGCGGCTTATAATGTCACGTAAGGTGTACAGGAAACAAGACAATGCAAAATGAATATATGACTCACTGGATCCAAAACTAAGGAACAAAAGGGAGACCCCTGCATCAGACCTGGCTCTCTCCCTGTCTGCTCAGCCTATGCGAAAATCCCAATGGTGGATGATCGCATATCCACGTACCTCGACTATATACCACCTGAACACCCTACAATAGTGAGGGGACATGACCATACGACCACCGGCTAGACACGGAGGGAGTCAGGGTCACCTGGGATCCAGCAAACAAATAAATGTACAGCACTTATCTTGTAGAAGGCTGGAAGATAGGATCAGCATTCACACACACTCCAGGAAGTTGTATAAGCCGCACACTAATGCATTATGGGGAGGAATTTAAAGAGATGCAATCAGTCCAACTACATGACAGCTGAGAGAGGCTAACGAGATGAGTAACTGAAATTCAAAACAAAGAAAACTCAAGGAGGAGGTTCTGAAAGGCTTCTGTCAGAGCTTCTCAGCTGTCTGGTTGTGACACTCTCATATTTAATATACATCTTATTCCTTCCGAAGGTTAAACATGATGAATGTGTTTTTTCTCAACCATATTGCTCTTATATAGGGATGAGCGAACGGCTGTTTTAAAAGTTAGCATTCAGGTTACCGCTGAAATTTGTTATGGAATCCCATGACCACGGGTCATAACACGATTGTGTTATGGTCCATGGTCATGGGATCGATAATGCAATTCAGCGGTAACTCAAACCCGAACTTCTAAGACAGAGGTTCGCTCCTCCCTCCTCTTACAGTATAATTTGTTAGTTATAAAAATACATTGGAAAAATGCATCAAAACTGGTGCAATCGAAGTTTTGAGTAGCTATAGATGGCAGCGAATCAGATTCCACCTGTCATTCTTCAGGGGCCTTTTGTAAAATAATATCATCAGTGTGATCGGTTGCTGTAAATGACAAGTCGCCTTTTCCAAAGTATTCATTCATGCATATCTCCAAATATTATCCAAATAGTATCCATTACCTGAGGATGTCCATATATTCCAAGGATCTGTGCTCCGGGAATAGTGGTGGATGAGTAATGATCTCCAATGATACCAGCCAGCTGGCCATGGCCTGTACAAGAGTAATTAGGTATCAGCGTATCCGGGCCAGACAGAAGATGTAATACATGGTTTACAGTCAATCTCTGATCTAAGCATGAATCATATATGTGGTATCCCAGTGTAATATTGGGTAAAATGTCAGGATCCCGGTTAATATTATCAATTGCAAAGAAAAAAATCAGGGAATGTATCAAACCACTAAAATCTGGGCTGGAAAAAAAAGTAGAGAAATTGAAAGTAGACGGGAAAGTAAGAGACTCTTGTTGTTTTCATATTACCTTTACCTTCTACATTACCGTGAAAAAGTTATTACCTGATTCCTAATAGCTTTATGTTATGAAACATGTAAATGAAGCCCCTATCAAACCTCTCTGGACAGATATCCTCTCTCACAGATAAGCGACAGTAGACATGAGACATGAGAATATTGATTCCAAAAGAATAAGATTCATTACAAGTTTCACAAAAAATTCTCTTTCCAAATAAATTCTAAGTTTTGAACATTTGCTTCAAACAAATTGTGCAAAATATGCTGCCCACAATGTTATATTTAAAATCAGTGCGGTAGTGAGGGAACTAGGGCAGGAAAGAAGATGAAAGATCACAAACTCAGAAGAGGCCCTGGCCAGCAGGTTTGCCCATAAAGCCTAGCGGTCAGCCTGCCCATCAATCAGGAGGGAGGATATTGGCTGGTCTACCAGACACTGTTAGGCAGATATCCATTCTGAGCTCAGCCACTGATGTCATAGGATGTGTCTGTCAAATTAGGGAACATCCTCATGAATCTCTCTTCCATTCCAACATTGCTGGAAGCTAAAGCATCGCTGTCTGACCCCATTAACTATAATTAAGAAATTAAGAATTCGGTGGACAAAAACTGCTGTGGACGGTGGATAGTTTATGGGGCTGGGCAGCAATGCTTATATTACAGAATATTATAAGGGGAAAGAAGACAACATTGTGGGCTGGATGGCTTAGTCATTGTCACAGCAGAATGATATTGAGGCTACCAGGCATCATTTGACACCATACCTTTCAGCCATAGCTAAGCTCATTTCTCCTGCTACTCCTCCTTGAGGCCTAAGAGAAGCCTTTCTTTGGCATAATCTGTGTCTTCATTGCCACCTCCTAGTGGGGTGCCTTCTATTCAGCAAAAAATAAATAAATCGCCTGGTGCTATGGAAGAGACTCCATATATTCTTCCTGTTGATGAGTTACGTAAGAACAGTCAGTATTTGAAATGCTATGAGGAGGAGATTCAAGTGGATGTTGGGTACCTGATGACTCAGATACATAGCTGTACTTGTGATGGTAGTTGTGACATTGTAGTCATGGTGGTGGCAGTAAGGGCTCAGGCACTCAGGGAAAATACAGAGGGGGCAATTGTGAGGGAGGGAAAGGAGCCTACAACATAGCACGGGATAATCACTATAGTTATTGTTGTGTGTTGGACTGAAGCTGGGAAGCAGATCAGGGTGATAAGATGGTATTAACATCAGAGGAGGATGGTGGCAGCAGAGTTTATGCACAGCCAAAACATTAACATCTGCCAGGGACAGATCTGCTTATATCGTGGCCAGCTCTGCCAATCGTTCTCCACAGTGCCTGCAGAGAAAGCCATTGCAGGATATGCAAAAAGAAAATAAGCACATGAAACAGCACTACTAGATCCACTGGAAAAATCAAAGCAGCCAGCCAGGAACAAGACTGCCCTCCTTCTCCCGGTCTTCATTTTATCATCCAGGCTGCATCCATAAGCATTACAGTATCATCGTCATCATTAACTACTTCTCCCACCCAGATTTCTTCTCATCCTCTGCTCTGTTGTGAGTTATCCATAACACAATGAATGACCAAAGAACACTTATAAGAGCCCAGTAATTCACAAACTGAACTGCCACCTGGCCAAGTTGCTACTAGTGCAGTTGCTGCCGCACCACTAAGTGGATTCCACATCCTTTGGAGAACGGATGGCGTCTGCTCAGTCTTAATGGAGGCCTTTTGACACCTCCATGTGTCACGGCAAGTAGGAATAAGAGGAACACCAAGTAAACAAACAGCAACAGGTAAACAGACTAGGCCCCAAACCTAGGGAGGAGGGAATGGTAACCTCCTAACAATCCCTTAGCCTCTCCCTGACTGCTGACAGTATGAGCAACTCCTGATGGTGAATGAACTCATATGCTGGAACCTAAGCCCTGCTGACACTGTAGCAAACCCTAACATAGGGAGAGGGGAATGAGATAGCCGGTACCTTCCACCGTGAAGAGACCAGCGTCCCCCTGAGACCTAGCAGCAACACACGCACAAAGGAGAAAACAGGAGGACTTAGCTTGAGACGAGCGGGAAGTAGACGATCCACAAACAACCAGTATAGAACTCCAGATGGAAAATATCAACCGCAAAGTCAGCAGTAACCCTAAGTTCACACATGAGCGTTTTACAGCGCGTTCAAACGCGCTGTAAAACGCTCAACACGTGAAAACCAATGCTTCCCTATGGCCCTGGTTCACACTTGAGGGTTTTACAGCGCGTTTGAACGCGCTGTAAAACGCCCGACGCATAAGCAAGTTCTTGAGCTTTTTTTGGGCGTTTGTCGCGCGTTTTGGCCATAGACTCATTAGACAACACTGCAGTCAATCACACAAACGCGTGTCAAACGCGCGTTTACTATTGCAAAAAACGCGCGACAAATACGCGCGTAAAACGCGCGTCTCAGAGACGCTCAGGTGTGAACCCAGGGTCAGACCTTCACATCTTGCATATGCTGAATGGTCTATAAGAGAAGCATAAAGAAATCAAAGTTTACATCATTCATGAGTAGGGATGACCGAACTCGAACTGTATAGTTCGGGTTCGTACCGAATTTTGGGGTGTCCGTAACACGGACCCGAACCCGGACATTTTCGTAAAAGTCCGGGTTCGGGTTCGGTGTTCGTCGCTTTCTTGGCGCTTTTGTGACGCTTTCTTGGCGCTTTTTGAAAGGCTGCAAAGCAGCCAATCAACAAGCGTCATACTACTTGCCCCAAGAGGCCATCACAGCCATGCCTACTATTGGCATGGCTGTGATTGGCCAGAGCACCATGTGACCCAGCCTCTATTTAAGCTGGAGTCACATAGCGCCGCCCGTCACTCTGCTCTGATTAGCGTAGGGAGAGGTTGCGGCTGCGACAGTAGGGCGAGATTAGGCAGATTAACTCCTCCAAAGGACTTGATTATTGATCGATCTGCAGCTGTGGGTCATTGAGCTGCTGATACTCAATTGCTCACTGTTTTTAGGCTGCCCAGACCGTTTGTCAGTCACTTTTTTCTGGGGTGATCGTCGGCCATTTTGTGTCTTGTGGTGCGCCAGCACAAGCTGCGACCAAGTGCATTTAACCCTCAATGGTGTGGTTGTTTTTTGGCTAAATCCTACATCAGGGTGAAGCTGTCACACCAAGTGCATTTAACCAGCAATAGTCTGTTTATTTTTTGGCCATATACTACATCAGGGGCAAGCTGCGCCTGTCACCAAGTGCATTTAACCCTCAATGGTGTGGTTGTTTTTTGGCTAAAGCCTACATCAGGGTGAAGCTGTCACACCAAGTGCATTTAACCAGCAATAGTCTGTTTATTTTTTGGCCATATACTACATCAGGGGCAAGCTGCGCCCGTCACCAAGTGCATTTAACCCTCAATGGTGTGGTTGTTTTTTGGCTAAAGCCTACATCAGGGTGAAGCTGTCACACCAAGTGCATTTAACCAGCAATAGTCTGTTTATTTTTTGGCCATATACTACATCAGGGGCAAGCTGCGCCCGTCACCAAGTGCATTTAACCCTCAGTAGTGTGGTTGGTCAAGCTGTCACACCAAGTGCATTTAACCAGCAATAGTGTGGTTATTTTTTGGCCATATCCCAGTCTAATTCTGTCAGTAAATCTATACCTGTCACCCAGCGCCTAAATACTAGGCCTCAAATTTATATCCCGCTAAATCTGTCGTTACCGCTGTACTGTTCTGGCTGGGCAAGTTATTTAGTGTCCGTCAAAGCACATTTTTTGTTCTGGGTTGAAATACAATTCCCAATTTAGCAATTTCCTAATTTAGTGGTTTCTGCTGTATCAGGCCTACTTTAAATACATCCCTAAATGGTATATAATATTCAAGGTGCACATAGGGTCATTCAGAATAACTTCACACACACGCTACTGTGCATTTCCAAGTCTAATTCTGTCAGTAAATCTATACCTGTCACCCAGTGCCTAAATACTAGGCCTCGAATTTATATCCCGCTAAATCTGTCGTTACTGCTGTGGCTGGGCAAGTTATTTAGTGTCCGTCAAAGCACATTTTTTGTTCTGGGTTGAAATACAATACCCAATTTAGCAATTTCCTAATTTAGTGGTTTCTGCTGTATCAGAGCTATTTTAAATCTATCCCTAAAAGGGTATATAATATTCAAGGTGCACATAGGGTCATTCAGAATAACTTCACCACACGCTACTGTGCATTTCCAAGTCTAATTCCGTCAGTAAATCTATACCTGTCACCCAGCGCCTAAATACTAGGCCTCAAATTTATATTCAGCTGAAATTGAATACAATACATTGGGCCAAATAATATTTTTGTTGTTGTGGTGAACGATAACAATGAGGAAAACATCTAGTAAGGGACGCGGACGTGGACATGGTCGTGGTGGTGTTAGTGGACCCTCTGGTGCTGGGAGAGGACGTGGCCGTTCTGCCACATCCACACGTCCTAGTGTACCAACTACCTCAGGTCCCAGTAGCCGCCAGAATTTACAGCGATATATGGTGGGGCCCAATGCCGTTCTAAGGATGGTAAGACCTGAGCAGGTACAGGCATTAGTCAATTGGGTGGCCGACAGTGGATCCAGCACGTTCACATTATCTCCCACCCAGTCTTCTGCAGAAAGCGCACAGATGGCGCCTGAAAACCAACCCCATAAGTCTGTCACATCACCCCCATGCATATCAGGGAAACTGTCTGAGCCTAAAGTTATGCAGCAGTCTCTTATGCTGTTTGAAGACTCTGCTGGCAGGGATTCCCAAGGGCATCCACCTAGCCCTTCCTCAGCGGTGGAAGACATAGACTGCACTGACGCACAACCACTTATGTTTCCTGATGATGAGGACATGGGAATACCACCTCAGCATGTCTCTGATGATGACGAAACACAGGTGCCAACTGCTGCGTCTTTCTGCAGTGTGCAGACTGAACAGGAGGTCAGGGATCAAGACTGGGTGGAAGACGATGCAGGGGACGATGAGGTCCTAGACCCCACATGGAATGAAGGTCGTGCCACTGACTTTCACAGTTCGGAGAAAGAGGCAGTGGTGAGACCGAGCCAACAGCGTAGCAAAAGAGGGAGCAGTGGGCAAAAACAGAACACCCGCCGCCAAGAGACTCCGCCTGCTACTGACCGCCGCCATCTGGGACCGAGCACCCCAAAGGCAGCTTCAAGGAGTTTCCTGGCATGGCACTTCTTCAAACAATGTGCTGACGACAAGACCCGAGTGGTTTGCACGCTGTGCCATCAGAGCCTGAAGCGAGGCATTAACGTTCTGAACCTGAGCACAACCTGCATGACCAGGCACCTGCATGCAAAGCATGAACTGCAGTGGAGTGAACACCTTAAAAACAAGGAACTCACTCAGGCTCCCCCTGCTACCTCTTCTGCTGCTGCCGCCTCGGCCTCTTTCTCCGCCTCTGGAGGAACGTTGGCACCTGCCGCCCAGCAAACAGGGGATGTACCACCAAAACCACCACCTCCGTCACCAAGCATCTCAACCATGTCACACGGCAGCGTTCAGCTCTCCATCTCACAAACATTTGAGAGAAAGCGTAAATTCCCACCTAGCCACCCTCGATCCCTGGCCCTGAATGCCAGCATTTCTAAACTACTGGCCTATGAAATGCTGTCATTTAGGCTGGTGGACACAGACAGCTTCAAACACCTCATGTCGCTTGCTGTCCCACAGTATGTTGTTCCCAGACGGCACTACTTCTCCAAGAGAGCCGTGCCTTCCCTGCACAACCAAGTATCCGATAAAATCAAGAGTGCACTGCGCAACGCCATCTGTAGCAAGGTCCACCTAACCACAGATACGTGGACCAGTAAGCACGGCCAGGGACGCTATATCTCCCTAACTGCACACTGGGTAAATGTAGTGGCGGAGCCAGGGGACTGTATTTAATGTTCACTGTGTCATTTGTGTATTGGGAGCTTGACAAAGACCATCAGGTTGAAACGTTGCTACACAAGGTGTAATAAAGAAATTGATTGGAATCCCTCTGGAGTGCCGTGGCTTATTCTACATTGTCCCACAGTATGTCGTGCCCAGCCGCCACAACTTTTTAAGACGAGCCATCCCTTCCCTGCACAACCAAGTAGGGGACAAAATCAGGTGTGCACTGCGCAACGCCATCTGTGGCAAGGTGCACCTCACTACGGATACGTGGACCAGTAACCACGGTCAGGGCCGTTATATGTTTATAACAGCACACTGGGTAAATGCAGTGGCGGCTGTGCCTGAGACGGATAGAAGTTTGGCGCATATCCTTCCACCACCAAGGATTGCAGGGCGCTTCAGTTTGCCTCCTGTTGCTTCCTCATCCTCTACCAGCTCCTCATCCGGTCAGAGTAACACCTTTACAACCAACTTCAGCACAGCCAGGGGTAAACGACAGCAGGCAGTTTTAAAACATATCTGTTTGGGGAACAAACCCCACACCGCGCAGGAGCTGTGGACGGGTTTGAACAACAGACCGATGAGTGGTTTGTGCCAGTCAGCCTCAAACCCGGCCTGGCGTTGTGCGATAATGGGCGAAATCTCATAGCAGCTCTGGGACTAGCCGGTTTGACGCACATCCCTTGCCTGGCGCATGTGCTAAATTTGGTGGTGCAGAGATTCCTTAAAAATTACCCCGACATGTCAGAGCTGCTGCATAAAGTGCGGGCCGTCTGTGCGCGCTTTCGGCGTTCTCACCCTGCTGCTGCTCGCCTGTCAGCACTGCAGCTCTCCTCCTCTGACTGGCCCTGTCTGCAATTTAAATCCTGCGCCTGCCCCTTATTCGGCGCAGGCGCTCTGAGAGAAGGACGCTCGCTTCTTCAGCACTCCCTCAGTGCGTCTGCGCCGATGACGTCACCTCTAAACCCGAAAGAGAAGACGTCATCGGCGCAGGCGCACTAAGGAAGTGCTGAGGAAGCGAGCGTCCTTCTCTCAGAGCACCTGCGCCGAATGAGGTGCAGACAGCGCCAGTCGGAGGAGGAGAGTGCTCGCTGGCCCTGTCAATCAGCAGGAGGAGGGGGCGTTTTTTTTTTAAAGGAGGATGCGGCGGCTACCAGCAAGTAGATGCCCTTCTTGCTGGTAGTGAAGTAATTTGCATATTTTAAAAGATCGATTTTTGGTGAAACCAAGTCACAGAACAAGGTAAGAGCCTTATATAGGGAATAGTCGTCCAATAAGGATTTTAATATGCCCAAAAATGAAAAATGAGTTTTGGGGGTGACAGAAGCCTTTTAAACTTTGAAAAGTTGTCACACTTTTATGCTTTAATAATTTCTCCCATAATTCAACTCTATAATTTTAAATTTAAAAAAATGAATCCTCCCTTGGATGTGGTTTCTCTTTCTCACGCTCCCTCTCCGGCCTGGAACCCTGATTCCCCGCCACCCGTGATCACCATGGTAGGCGCAGAAAAGAACATTGAAAGTTTATAGAGCAGATATCAAATTGGATTGTGAACATCACGGGGACGTGCGACATGGTGGGTTGGGCAGTAAGTATGCACACGCCTACACGAACTGACTTACAGGGGTCAGCCCCTGCAACTTCTGGGTCTTCAATTGGTCACATGGCCTGAGCTTGCCCTTTACCCCTTGGAGGTGCTGGCCTGCCCTGCAGCCAGTGCATTGTCTGAACGTGTGTTTAGCACGACTGGAGGGTTATATTTCCCAATGTTTTGGGGTGTACCCTAATTTAAAAAAATATAAATAAATTTAAAACCAAAAAGCAGTGTAGGCTACCTCCTCCTCCTCCACCACCGCTTCCACCTACACCGCCAAATCCACCGCCTCCTCAACCTCCCACTCCATATGGACCTCGTCCTCCTAGATCAAGATTATTATTTTTTATTTTTACGTATTTTATGTTATTTTCAGTCATTTCCCTATCCACATTTGTTTGCAGAGCACATGCCATGCTCTTAACCACATTTTGACGACATTTGCAGCCCTCTAGCCCTTTCCACAACATTTTTACAGCTATTTTAGTGCTCAAAAGTTCGGGTCCCCATTGACTTCAATGAGGTTCGGGTTCGGGGTCAAGTTCGGGTCCCGAACTCGAACTTTTTTCCGGAGTTCGGCCGAATCCGTCGAACCAGAACATCCAGGTGTCCGCTCAACTCTACTCATCTGTTTCTGGCAGTTCTCCTTTCTTGGTCATAGTACATATGCTCTGTTGTTTATGCAACATGCCAGACCTGCAGGGTATAGCGAAGTGAGGTCACGGTTATGGGCAATCGAGGGTTGCTCACTGTATTGGAGAACCCTGGGCAGGCGCGTGGCAGTGAAGGAGAGGTAGACACGGTTCCTCTGGGGCACACTCTGTATGTAGGGACCAGGCCTGATGGTGGATGAGGTGCCCTGGATGTTACGGGTATTTTGAGTGCCTGGGGCGAGGTCCCTGTTGGATTCATGACGCCAGTGCCTTTGACGGTGGCACACCGGTTGATAGTTGGAATAATTGAGGTACACAGGTAGTATAGTGAACCAAACGTTACTTTACTGAACAGTCCAACTTTGTACATGTAGGTGGTAACACAGTCCTTCAAATCACAGTTTCACAAGTAGGCTTTCTTCCACAAAATGGCAGGTATTAATTATGCAAGATACTCAGAGGGTAAATTCACAATGCACTCAGAAGCAGGTTGTACCTTTCCTCAGAAATAGCGTACACTGTTCTTTCTAGAACTCCTGTCTGGCTTTCTATCCCAAGGCCCGGATGCCTAAATGGTGGCTTAAATCCTTAGTAAAATATATCTTCCTCAGGTATTAGATTCTTGCTTTATTTTCTAATGCATCTGCCCATCAGGGTTACTTATCTTTCCCTGGGATGTCCTTTCTTGTTAGGTGGATGATTGTGGGTTTCTCCCAGGAGGTTCTGTCCTGCGACTGGGGTGTCTCTACTGAGCTAATCCTAGCCTCAGGAGCTTCAGGTGGACGAAGTAACTCCTCTAGTCCCCTGGAATGAACTAACTCTCCCCTGTCTGGGCCTTCCTATATGTATCTAGGGCTCTCTAGCTCCCTCTAACGTCTGGGAGGCTAAATTACACCCCGACAGGCCTGACACCCAGATAACACAGGGGAAAACATGCACATAACATTCAATGCAATGAAACACATTAACCTGTGCAGTGCCCACCTTTACCTAGTGGGACACTACATACTTCCACGCTATAACGTTGCCCGTCCTCGGCGCAACATGGAGGGTCCGCCCATCTGGAAGCGGCAACCTGAAAGACAGATGAGAACATGCACATACAGTATTTACCACATTAACAATATAACAATGGGCAAACAGAATCACTGAAAGGAGTGGTGACAAGGGGCGTCGTTCTCTTCTCTCAGGATAATGTGAGTGAACAGGGGCGCTGACCTGGTGCAGCGTATCAGTGATACCAGGATAGTCCATAGAAAATGTAAAAACATTAAATAACAATTCTTGGAGGCTCAAAGAACAAACATGAGTCCATACCCAGGCTTACAAAGGTCAAACAGGGGTTTCCCGTGAGTGGCTACCTGGGCCCATAATGTAGTCCCCAAACCTTACAGGTGGGTGCCCCCTGGTAGAACGGGTGGACCTTCTTACTGACAGGGATTCTTCCTGCCTGGATTCAGGAAGGTCAGAGGAGCCCCCCGCCTCTGGAGCTTCTTCAGGAGCTCTCTGGGGTAAGGTGTCCTGAGGCTGAGGGCTAACAGGGACAGGAGCAGGAACCAATAAATTCAACCACGGCGTGAGGGCCCAGTGGAGCGGCTCTTTATCATGGATCAAGTTCTCCACAGCCTGCATAGGGTCCATAGGTGGAGCCGGCAACTCTTCCTCGGTAGGCTCAGGTTCCATCTCCTCTGCCGCTGGTTCTCCTTCCATACAAGGCTTGAGGCGGTTCCTGTGGACGACTTGGGAACCTTTTCCATCTCTGGAGACTTGATAGATGTGGGCTGCAGCATTGGGGATGGCAGTAATGATATAGGGAATCCTTTCCCACTTACTGTCCAACTTGCTGGTCCGGTGGTTGTTTTTTAACCACACCTTGTCTCCGAGGGCCAGAGGTTCCGCATGGGCAGCCTGATCATAGTCCTTTTGCTGCCTCTCCCGAGCAATCTCCATTCGTCCCTGGACGATCTCCTTAGCATCGAGGAGACGCCTTTGGTGCTCCACCACCCAATCAGTCCTGGGCAGTGGGTTGATCACATCCGCCACTTGACTCAGCTGTCAAGTGACTCAAACGCAGACCCTTGGTCGGTGAGGATCTTTTCTGGGCAGCCGTAGGGCAGCAGGAAATGCTTCCAGAACGCCTCCGCTGTAGTCTTGGCCGTCAGGTCTTTCACAGGCACTGCTACGACAAACTTGGTGAAGTGATCAATTATAGTCATGGCATACGTGTACCCTGAGCGACTCGGCTCCAACTTTACATGATCAATGGCAACAAGTTCTAAAGGAGTTTTACTTACAATAGGATGGAGAGGCGCCCTCTGGTCATGGCGTTCAGTCCGCCCCACAGCACAGGCAGTGCATTCTCGGCACCATTTCTCAATATCTTCTCTCATCCCGATCCAATAGAATCTTCTGCGTATGGTAGCCTCAGTCTTTTGCACACCGAAGTGTCCGGACTGGTTGTGATACATATCCAGCACCAGGCTGGCATCCCGACGTGGCAGGAGAATTTGGTAACTCTATCATAGGACACTGGATCCAGACTCCTTCTGAGCAACAGGCCTCTTTGAAGGAATAGTTGGTGGCGATGTCTCCACAGTCTCGCTAGCTCTGGGTCTGCACTCTTCCTGCGGATCCTCTCAGGGATTCTCCCGCTGGTAAGGAAGTCAAGCAGTTCTACTTTCGGACTGGAGCTTAATCCATCTTTCTTGATCCCTCTGGACTCAGGACCATCTGATGAGGAAGGATCAGCAGCAGGGGAATCTTCAGTACGTATATTATCCTGCTGGGTAAATTTATTATAGAAGGCTGGCATGTCCACCTCTTCCCAGGCATCTTTTGGTTCATCTGGGGCTTCTGTAGTGGGGAGTCGTGACAGAGCATCAGCGTTATCATTGGAGCGGCCTGCCCGGTATTTCACAGTGAAGTCATAGTTGGCCAGGCGGGAGGCCCATCTTTGCTCCAGTGCCCCTAATTTGGCCGTATTCAGATGCGCCAGGGGATTATTATCTGTGAAGGCAACAAATGGTGTGGCAGCGAGATAGTCCTTAAACTTTTCGGTCACAGCCCACACTAAGGCAAGAAACTCCAGCTTGAAAGAACTGTAATTCTGGTCGTTCTTCTCAGCTCCCTTCAGGGATCTGCTGGCGTAGGCAATTACCCTTTCTTTGTTATCTTGCACTTGAGCCAACACGGCCCCCAGGCCTCTTTTACTGGCATCTGTGTAGAGGTGGAATGGCTTCTGATAATCTGGGTAACTCAGAACAGGGGGTTCAGTCAACTTCTTCTTTAGGAGTTGGAAGGCATTTTCCCGCTCTTCATTCCACTCAACAGGAATAGGAGTCTTTTGGCTCTTCTTCGGATGCCCCCTCAAGAGTTCCTGGATGGGATCCGCAATTTGTGCGAAATGCGGGATAAAACGCCTATAATACCCTGCAAAACTGAGAAAGCTTCTCACGTCTTTCACGGTTGTTGGAGTAGGCCAGTTACGGACAGCAGCAAGTTTATCAGGATCAGGCTGTACTCCTTCGGCACTGACAACGTGCCCGAGATATTTGACGGCTGGTTTCAGCAGGGGGCACTTGGATGGCTTGATTTTGAGGCCATACTTAGTAAGAACTTGAAACACCTCACCCAGGTGCTCTAGATGGTCCTCATACGTCTTGGAGTATATAATGACGTCATCCAGGTATAATAGTACCGTCTCAAAATTCCTATGGCCTAAACAACGTTCCATCAGCCTCTGGAACATTCCTGGAGCATTACACAGTCCAAATGGCATATAATTGAATTCAAACAGGCCCATAGGTGTAGTGAAAGCAGTCTTTTCTCGATCTTCTGGGGCCATGGGTACCTGCCAGTACCCACTGGTTAAGTCCAAGGTGGAGAAATAGGCTGATGACCCCAGGGCAGTCAAGGACTCCTCAATGCGTGGCAATGGATATGCATCTTTGTGGGTGATTTGATTAATTTTCCTGTAATCCACGCAGAACCTTATGCTGCCATCTTTTTTTCGGACAAATACTAGGGGCGCAGCCCAGGGACTATGACTGTCCCGGATTATATTAGAGTCTTTCATCTCTTGTATCATCTCTTTCACAGACTGTTAGGTAGTAGGTGGTATGGGTCTGTGCCTCTCCTTAATAGGAGGGTGAGAGCCAGTGGGTATGGTGTGTTTGATCACACTGACCTCTCCATAGTCTGTGGAGTGTTTGCTGAAAGCCTGGTGGTGCTCCTTCACCAGCTTCAGGACTCCATCTATTTGCTCCTTTGGGGTGGATTCGTCCCCCACATGTAGTTCTTCCCACCAGGATGCCGTTGGGGTGCTGCTGTTCTGCGCGGTCTGGAACGCCTCCGCGGCAGGTAGACGGATCACATCCTGGAAAGACACCTGGAAAAGCTGAGCAACAGGGCAGTGTTTAAAGAGAGTAACGGGATGATCACCAAAGTTGATTAAACGAACAGGCACTTTACCTTGAGACACGGTCACCAGGCTCTTGGCTGTCCGTACGAAGGGATGATCCTTAATAGGAATAGGTTCCACTAGGGCTTGATAGTCCTGGCCCTGGATCCCTAATACAGCATGGCACCACAGGATGATCTGGGAGTTTGGAGGCAAAATTACCGGCCGGTTATCCCGGATCCGGACAGTGCAAATTTCTCCTTTCTTGTTGGCGAACCTTTGTTGAGCACACAGCACGCTAATAGTTTTTTGAATAACTCTTCTGGAAGCAGGTGAGGCGGACGATATGGTTTGATTCAATGCTTCAAGCACTTCGGAGTAACAATTTTTAAGAACATTAGTCCCTAAGATCACAGGGTGTCCTCCTTTATCTCCGGCTTGTACCACAATCACGCCTTGCTGTGGCAGGGTGGCTTCTCCCACCTGAAGGGTAGGTTCCCAATACCCATGCACTTTCACTGGCTTACCGTTGCTAGCGATAATATCTAGCCAGGACTCTGGTGGCTGGGTGAGGAGACTTGGATCCCAGAACTTGTCGAAGGCAGGCCGTTGAATGGTGGTGACCTGTGACCCAGTGTCCAACAGGGCTTCAAAGGGTATCCCGTTGATGCATATATTAATTTTCGGACGGGATCCTACATACTTAGGCATCCAGCTTGGATCTTTTGGACCTACGGTTCTACCTCCCGAGGGGCGGTCCTCTGCCTCAGGGGTTACTCGTTTAACTGCCAGCACATTGATTCGGTATGTCCATATTTCTTGCAGTGATGGCAGACAGGCTGTTTTCTACTTCTGGGCTGGTACTTCGGTCGCCCATCAGGCTCTTTTGGATATACAGCTCCATATGCAGGTGGGAGCCTTGGAGGAAAAGGACCTTCATCTTCTAGTAACAATGGTCTCTCCCACTCCTCTATCTTCTTGCACACCTTCTCTAGACTTAGAGTAAGATAGTTCACTTGCTCCATTAGTGCTGCCACTACATCCGTGACTGGAGCTTGGGTGGCTTGACCGACTCCTGCAGACCCCACATTAACAGTCTTTGGCTGGGAAGCCTGGGGTTCAGGGAAGGCTGCTGGCCCTGGAGCAGGGTTCTGGCCTAGTATACTAATGGCCAATTCCTTAAAATCCAAAAATGTACAGTTGGGGTGTTGAGCTGACAACATGCGTAGCTGGCCCTTTAAGTGTTCAGTACCGATGCCCGCAATGAATTGCTCCCTAAGAGTCCGGTCCTGGTCCTCAGCTTCTTTAGGATCCACTTGGACTACAGCTCTCAGCGTCTCTTGTAAGGACAGGGCAAAATCGCGGAGCAACTCTCCAGGCTGCTGCTTTCTGCTGAAGAAACACATTTTAACTTCTGACACCATTCTGGCTTCAAATGTGGTGCCCAAGCGTTCAAAGATCTGTTCCAGGCTACTCTTCTCAGAACGGGGCCATGACATTACCTCCCTGCGGGCGGCCCCTTCTAACTGAGCTAAGAGGATCTCCATTTGTTGCTCAGCAGTTATGGGATAAAGCCGGAACAAGGCCAGTATCTGCTCCCCGAAGTCTTTTAACTTGTGGGCTTCTCCTGAATAACGTGGGAACCAGGGGGCCCCGAAATAGTACGGCATGGTTAGCGGCATCAGGCTTGGCGGTGCCGCGGCGGCAGGGGCTTTAGAGTCGGCTGCAGGTACTTCGGCAGGCACGACTGGGGCGGCCTGTCCGATTTCCTCAGCTGCGGACATGGCGTTGCTAGGTGGGTGTGGCCCTTTAAATGCAGCGGAGTGGACCGGAGCGGTATGGCAGTAACGTTAACTTTTTTTTTTCAGACAAGTCTTTCACTACTAGCGGGGGTCCCTCCGGTGCCTTGGCAGGGGTCGGGAAGCTTCCGGTAAGGTAAGCGGAGAAGCCGGCAAAAGTTTTTAAAGTCGGTACTCACTCCGGTGGTGCTCGCTCCAGGTCTCGCGAGATGCGCAGCTACGGGTGTTGGATGTCCTGCGTACCGCGTCAGCAGGTGGTCGCGGCCTCTCGTAGCTCCGGGACTCAGGTAGGCGGCGTTCTTCTTCCTTGTTAGCTGGGCGATGGCTCCGCCTGCTTCTTTTCGCGCCAAAGTCCTCTTTTTCGCGCCAAACAGCTCCACGAGGCGCACTTGTAATCCGATCAGGTTAAGTGGGCAATATGGCTGTCTATCCACTGACAGCAAGCGGTGACTTAAATCGGCAGAAAATAGTCCATACAATGCAATCTTCACACCGCAATTATCACAGTTCACTTTGGCCCAGCAATTTGCAATAAAACAATTGGGGCTTGTCACTTTAAGGCAATATACAGCACACAGTTTTTGTATCCGCAATGGCGCAGGAATGTTTGTATCCTGTTCGTGACGCCAATTTATGCAACACGCCAGACCTGCAGGGTATAGCGAAGTGAGGTCACGGTTATGGGCAATCGAGGGTTGCTCACTGTATTGGAGAACCCTGGGCAGGCGCGTGGCAGTGAAGGAGAGGTAGACACGGTTCCTCTGGGGCACACTCTGTATGTAGGGACCAGGCCTGATGGTGGATGAGGTGCCCTGGATGTTACAGGTATTTTGAGTGCCTGGGGCGAGGTCCCTGTTGGATTCGTGACGCCAGTGCCTTTGACGGTGGCACACCGGTTGATAGTTGGAATAATTGAGGTACACAGGTAGTATAGTGAACCAAACGTTACTTTACTGAACAGTCCAACTTTGTACATGTAGGTGGTAACACAGTCCTTCAAATCACAGTTTCACAAGTAGGCTTTCTTCCACAAAATGGCAGGTATTAATTATGCAAGATACGCAGAGGGTAAATTCACAATGCACTCAGAAGCAGGTTGTACTTTTCCTCAGAAATAGTGTACACTGTTCTTTCTAGAACTCCTGTCTGGCTTTCTATCCCAAGGCCCGGATGCCTAAATGGTGGCTTAAATCCTTGGTAAAATATATCTTCCTCAGGTATTAGATTCTTGCTTTATTTTCTAATGCATCTGCCCATCAGGGTTACTTATCTTTCCCTGGGATGTCCTTTCTTGTTAGGTGGATGATTGTGGGTTTCTCCCAGGAGGTTCTGTCCTGCGACTGGGGTGTCTCTACTGAGCTAATCCTAGCCTCAGGAGCTTCAGGTGGACGAAGTAACTCCTCTAGTCCCCTGGAATGAACTAACTCCCCCCTGTCTGGGCTTTCCTATATATAACTAGGGCTCTCTAGCTCCCTCTAACGTCTGGGAGGCTAAATTACACCCCGACAGGCCTGACACCCAGATAACACAGGGGAAAACATGCACATGACATTCAATGTAATGAAACACATTAACCTGTGCAGTGCCCACCTTTACCTAGTGGGACACTACATTTATTGCTGCCACCACCATCCTCCTATGATTCCACCACCTCTTTATCACCCTCCTCCCTAAACTGGAGCCCAGATTCACTGAAACACCAAAAAAAAGAAACATTGAGGCACATTTACCGAGTGTCTGCGCCTGTTTTAGTCTGAAAAATGCTGTTTTATACAGTCTTATTTTTGTTAGTTGTCATTACTACTTAAAATGAGTCTGTTTTGGAGGATTTTCTGCCTCGTTCACCTCTTTTGATTTTTTTAAACAAATTTAATTTAATTTTTTTTTTTTCTGACCTATTTATGTAGCTGTGCCTTTTTTTTTTTGTGCCTGAATTTGTCACAAAAACAGTCTAATTTCTTTACTCCAGGGCTGGCGCACTTTCTTCATCTGTTTTCAGTAGTGAAGAGCGACTTTCCTGGAGACATGAGACTGTTCTCTGCAAAGATGCAATGTTTTTTTTTTTCATGGGCAAATAAATTAGAGCTAAGTGAATATGAAACTGTTGTACTGAAAAACAACTGCCGGAGGTCAGACTGACAACAATACGCCAAGTCTAACTCATCAACTACTAAGCAACTTTTAATAAATACTCAAATGAAATACACCAGTTTTATGGACACAACAGAGAAGCTTGATGAATTTGCTCCATTGTCTCTGGTCATTAGAGATACTAAGTTTAGCCGAATACTGTCTGCAATTTCATAACTACACATTAATCAGACAATCCTGGATGTATTTACATCAGAAAGAAGAAATAACATTTTATATTCCAATTTTTTTATTTGAATAAAACCAAACCAGAAAACAAAAGAGAAGTAAATCCCAGGAAGGTTCCTTCACTGTGTGGTAATAGATCCAGGATTATCTGATGGGTTCATCCACAAGTCCATCACCTCATCAGTACCAGAGTGATACACTTTACTGTCTACAGGAAACCTTCTCTGAGATCAGACTCCATGAACCTCATCATTTATAACTGAACATATCACACATAGAAGCTTGTGCTGTGTCAGGAGATGGTGAAGCTATGTCTGAAGACATCACACTATTCTCACCCCTCTTCTTATGGACAATACAGACATGAGATTATCACTTACTTTGCACAATATACAACTGTGTAATTTTCCTTGTGTTCTATATCTGTTGTGCATTGATGTATCGTCAACAGCCCTCCAATGATGAGATCTCCATCCTGGTAACGTTCATCTATATAATCACAAACCTCTCTTATCTTCAGATCACAGAATAATTGTGTTAAAGGAAACCATGGAAGAAGCAGCGTAATAAGGAAAATCAGCATCTCTTTGTAGGACTGGGATGAAGAAGAAGTCCTCCAGGTGATATGATGAATGGAAGCAGAAGTCACAGCAGTGACACAGAGAACACGGCCTCCAGAATCAGGGGCATTGTGGTGACTGCTGTCATCTCTCCTCTTTTTATACAGTATGATGGGATATGTTTTACATTGTCTGCTCTCCTCACATATTATTCCCGTCTACTCCCAGAGGATTGTGGGCTCAGCCGTCTTTACAGCAGAGAATTGCAGAAAAAGAAAAGACAAAACTACACCAAAGAACTTAGGAAGTAGTGTTGAGCGAACACGAACTGTAAAGTTCGGGTTCGTACCGAACTTTAGGATTATTGGACCCCGGACCCGAACCCAAACTTTTCAGTAAAAGTTCTGGTTTGAGTTCGGTTTTGGGCAATTTATTGGAGCTTTTTGAAAGGCTGCAGAGCAGCCAATCAACAAGCGTTTTGCTTGTGTGCCCTTAGAAGCCATCACAGCCTACTAATGACATAGCTGTGATTGGCCAGTGCAGCATGTGACCCAGGCTCTATATAAGCTGGAGTCATGTAGCGCTGCACGTCACTCTGCTCTTACTAGTGTAGGGAGAGGTTGCAGCTGCTGTGAGGGAGAGAATAGGAAAGAATATTTCATCTGAAGTGCTTGTTAACTCAGCGATCTACATAGATTTAGTTGTGTCGGAGCAGTGCTTTTTACCCTGCACTGAGGCCAGTGACACAGAAAAATAACTTTTTTCCGTCTGTTAGTTAGGTGGGCGGCGGCGGCCATTTTATGCAAGCTCAGTACATCAGCACTGCATCTGTGCATTTGTGACATTCAAATCCAAGCTTGAAATACTGCAATAATAATGCAATAAAAAACACCCATTTTTGGCAATATCCTACATCTGGTGCCTTTGCAGCATTTGTCAGTGTGTAAGACAAGCTTGAAATTTCTGGGTTTAAAAAAACACAAATTTTGGAAAAAACAAATAAATTTGCAGCCTTTGTTGCATCTGTCAGTGTGAGATACACGCATTAGATACTGGTGTTCTATTCGGTTATTAAAAAAACATCTATTTTGGGCAAGATCCTAAATTTGAGAAATCGGACGTGGTCCCAGTCGGGGTGCTGCTAGTGGAGCTCCTGTTGCAGGGAGAGGACGTGGTCGATCTGTGCCAGCTACATACACAAGTGAAAAACCTTCCTCAGGTGCGAGTAGGCGACAGAACCTGCAGCGGTATTTGGTCGGGCCTAATGCGGCTCTACGAATGGTGAGGCCTGAACAAGTCCAGGCGATAGTAGATTGGGTTGCTGACAGTGGATCCAGTTCCTTCACATTGTCTCCCACCCAGTCTCCGGCTGAAAGACCACAGTTGGCGCGTGCAGCCAATGTCCATCAGTCTTTCACCTCACCCCCTTGCATATCAACCAAGCAGTCTGAGCCCCAAGTCATGCAGCAGTCTTTTCTGCTTTTTAATGACTCTGTTAGCAGGGTCTCCCAGGGCCATTCACCTAGCCCTGCCCCAGAAGTGGAAGAGATTGAGTGCACCGATGCCCAACCACTTATGTTTCAAGATGAGTACATGGGAGGACCACCGCAGCACGTCTCGGATGATGACGAAACACAGGTGCCAACTGCTGGGGCTTTCTAATGTGTGCAGACTGACAAGGAGTACAGGGGTGAAGACTGGGAGGAAGATGATGTGGAGGACGATGAGGTCCTCGACTGCACATGGAATCAAGGTCATGTGAGTGACCTGTGTAGTTCGGAGGAAGAGGCGGTGGTCGCACAGAGCCACCAGCACAGCAGAAGAGGGAGCAGGGTGCAAAAGTGGAGCGGCCGTCCTCTAGACAGTACGCCTGCTACTGCCCACTGCAGCAAGGGACTGTTAGCGTTTTTTCTCCAGGCAGGCTTATGAAGGTTATACGATGAGGCATCAGACCTCCAACCTGTGAATATTTCCCTGTGCAATGAGTATCTGATTTGCACTGACCAGGAGATAAAAAAACAGCCCAGACTGAACTTAGGTTGTCAATATGTAAAATCTTTATTCCACAGCACATACTTATAGGGCTTTGGGTGCGGGAACATAGTGTCTGGCAAGATACAAGTGAAACTTCGTTAGACAATACTGGTATCTGCTATATACAATACATGAAAGGGTTATTTTACATATTAACCAAGGTTAGTCTAAATGCTAATAAGTTGAATGACTTGTCATAGGTTGCTGTCATTGTATGTGAGATGTAATTTTATATAGCCTTATGTTAAGTGAGAAAGGTGCTATTGTGTTCACCAACTTGCAAAGGGTGTGAGATGTGCTAATTCGGGGTACTATATTCCACAAGAGATGAAGCTTGTAGACCTTGTGTAATCTGTGATGTATCAAGAGTAAAATTATGAAAAATCCCTTTCAACCCAACCATTGATCCTTATACAGTACAGACCAAAAGTTTGGACACACCTTCTCATTTAAAGAGTTTTCTTTATTTTCATGACTATGAAAATTGTAGATTCACACTGAAGGCATCAAAACTATGAATTAACACATGTGCAATTATATACATAACAAAAAAGTGTGAAACAACAGAAAATATGTCATATTCTAGGTTCTTCAAAGTAGCCACCTTTTGCTTTGATTACTGCTTTGCACACTCTTGGCATTCTCTTAATGAGCTTCAAGAGGTAGTCACCTAAAATGGTTTTCACTTCACAGGTGTGCCCTGTCAGGTTTAATAAGTGGGATTTCTTGCCTTATAAATGGGGTTGGGACCATCAGTTGCGTTGAGGAGAAGTCAGGTGGATACACAGCTGATAGTCCTACTGAATAGACTGTTAGAATTTGTATTATGGCAAGAAAAAAGCAGCTAAGTAAAGAAAAACGAGTGGCCATCATTACTTTAAGAAATGAAGGTCAGTCAGTCCGAAAAATTGGGAAAACTATGAAAGTGTCCCCAAGTACAGTCACAAAAACCATCAAGAGCTACAAAGAAACTGGCTCACATGCGGACCGCCCCAGGAAAGGAAGACCAAGAGTCACCTCTGCTGCGGAGGATAAGTTCATCTGAGTCACCAGCCTCAGAAATCGCAGGTTAACAGCAGCTCAGATTAGAAACCAGGTCAATGCCACACAGAGTTCTAGCAGCAGACACATCTCTAAAACAACTGTTAAGAGGAGACTGTGTGAATCAGGCCTTCATGGTAGAATATCTGCTAGGAAACCACTGCTAAGGACAGGCAACAAGCAGAAGAGACTTGTTTGGGCTAAAGAACACAAGGAATGGACATTAGACCAGTGGAAATCTGTGCTTTGGTCTGATGAGTCCAAATTTGAGATCTTTGGTTCCAACCACCATGTCTTTGTGTGACGCAGAAAAGGTGAACGGATGGACTCTACATGCCTGGTTCCCACCGTGAAGCATGGAGGAGGAGGTGTGATGGTGTGGGGGTGCTTTGCTGGTGACACTGTTGGAGATTTATTCAAAATTGAAGGCATACTGAACCAGCATGGCTACCACAGCATCTTGCAGCGGCATGCTATTCCATCCGGTTTGCGTTTAGTTGGACCATCATTTATTTTTCAACAGGACAATGACCCCAAACACACCTCCAGGCTGTGTAAGGGCTATTTGACCATGAAGCAGAGTGTCACCGGACCTGAACCCAATCGAGATGGTTTGGGGTGAGCTGGGCCGCAGAGTGAAGGCAAAAGGGCCAACAAGTGCTAAGCATCTCTGGGAACTCTTTCAAGACTGTTGGAAGACCATTTCAGGTGACTACCTCTTGAAGCTCATCAAGAGAATGCCAAGAGTGTGCAAAGCAGTAATCAAAGCAAAAGGTGGCTACTTTGAAGAACCTAGAATAGGACATCTTTTCAGTTGTTTCACACGTTTTTGTTATGTATATAATTCCACATGTGTTAATTCATAGTTTTGATGCCTTCAGTGTGAATCTACAATTTTCATAGTCATGAAAATAAAGAAAACTCTTTGAATGAGATGGTGTGTCCAAACTTTTGGTCTGTACTGTATATAAGCCGTAAAAACTTAAATATATGGCGGCTTTGATGCTAGGGTATGACCCAAAAGGATTCCCGTCTAGTGAGGTGGACAGTTTCCTGAAAAGGTCACCTGATACCGGCTGCCTGACGGGGCCAGTCTCCTTACTAGATTTCTGAAAAACCCTGGGGGTAGCTTTAACTGCGTGGGAAGAGAATATTGACGCGCTACCCGGTGACCAAAAGTCTGTATAGCTCGGCCTTCCTGGCGGAGGCTGGGTGGCGAATGCCTCAGCGATTCAGCTCAGCAATTAGCTTTGGCACGGTCCAATTGAGCAGTGACGTGCAACTAGATCTGGGATTGAATGCGGTGGAGTACTATTTATCAATGCGTGACAAAAGATTGACAGCACATAATAAATTTGTTTTGGATCTATTCAACTTCAGCCTTACAAAGAACTACTTTGTCTTTGACGACCGCCACTACCACCAGCTCAGGGGTACCGCGATGGGCAGTTCTTGTGCACCATCGTACGCAAATTTACTCCTGAGCTGGTGGAAGGCCAATTACATTGGGTCCGAAGAAATGGAAAAGTGGCAAGACAGAGTAGTTCTTTGGCTGAGGTTCATAGATGATGTGTTTGGTCTATGGAGGGGGACTGAAGAATCTTTTGCGGATTTTGTCATGACCATCAATGATAATGATGGGCCTCAACTTCACATCAACATGCGATAAAAATGCATTACCATTCCTTGATGTGCTGATCGAGAGAGGCATAAACCAGAGCATTGTCACCTCGTTTTACCGCAAAAGTGCTGCTGGTAAAAGTCTCCTCCGTTTACGATAGCACACATCAATTTCCTTTACGCAAAGGAATTCCCAAGGGCCAATATTTCAGACTTCGTAGAAATTGTTCCACAATGAAAAAGTTTAAAAAACAAGCATTAGATCTGAGAGTCAGGTTTAGGGAGAGAGGTTATCCCGATGGTATCCTACGCACAGCTTTTGAAATCACGTGCAATGAAAAATGGGACCAACTCCTCATCCCTAAAAAACAAAGATCAACAAATGCTATAGGCCAGAATAATATTCGGATTATTGGCACCTTCGTTAGTGGACATCAGGCTATAAAACAAGTCCTATCTAGACACTGGGATATTCTAAAAGCGGACCCAGATCTAGACAAGGTTCTAGGATCATTCCCACAGATTACATTCAAAAAGCGGCGCAGCTTGAGGGACAGATTGGTTAATATCCATTTTCAACCTCCTGAGAGCCCTGGAAACTGGCTCTTTAGAAAACCCATGGGAACCTTCAAATGCGGCAGCTGCACAGCGTGTGGTCAGATCAGAAAAACAAAAACATTTGTCTGCTCCTATAATAACAAGGAGTACACAATCAGAGACTTCATAAACTGTCTCACTACTGGTGTGGTGTACCTGGCCCAATGTACTTGCCCATTGGATTATGTTGGCAAGACAAAACGGGAGTTCAGGAGACAGATAAGGGACCACGTGAATGATGTCTTAAATTAAAAAGTGGCACACCATATTGTACAACACCATGGAGGCAACACCGACTGTCTCAAATTCATAGGAATACAACATGTCCCCAAACCAAAGAGAGGTGGTGATTGGGCCAAAATGATCCTGCGAGCCGAAACAAAATGAACGTATAGAATAAACTCTGTGACACCGAAGGGCCTTAATGAATATATTTCATATAAGCCATTTTTGTAAATATCTCCATCAAATCTCTGATTAAGCCTCAGCAACTTGTTTAGCTGACCAGTCTCGATCTCTTCAATACCCTACTCTGTCAGATAGGGGAGTAATGAAGTTATAGATGCATGTACAATGTTTTTGAATAGAGACTGCCCCTTAGGGGTTGAACTCTGTACCTGCCAGGGAGGCTGCAATACATCAGCATCCACCGGGCAGTTTATTTTATTCCTCCAGTATTATTGATTACCATATATGTGTCAAGGAGTATAAACATTAAGTGACCTGCAAGGACCTGTAACTGTTTATAGATAAACATCTCCAATCTAAAGTACTCTTTGTAGCATAGATTACATATAAGTCTGCTATAAAGTCCATGCGCTTATTCAGCAGACTCTAAATATCTAAATATATGACCTTTGATCTGAATGTTTGCTTCCGTGGACATATGTATTCAATGTGTTTACCCTGCAAGGACCTGCCGGGGACGCGGTACTAGATCCCCATAACAACCAAGACGCCTTCCACTGACGTCATTTCCGGTTGTAAGCGAGGCGCTGCTGACTGGGCAGGACTGAAGGTAAAGGCCCAATGACTGCGCGTCCTCGCTCTGGACGGTATGACAAGTGAGTGGGAGGGGTTCAGAACACTCACCCTGCAACGATAGGTTAATTAACCAGGGGGGCAGGGTTGAAGCGCTATAAAAAATGGACACTTAGACTCAGTTAGTCGCCACTGCCTTTATATACGTGCGGGAGCGCCGCCACTGCACCAGACGCCCCGGCGATACATTTTGTGTCCCTGAAGAACCACTACTCTCTGTGGTGAAACGTGTCGGACAAATTTGAGGAAGGACTAGTTGTCAGGGCTCAACAGCAATAGACCCAAGGTTCCAGCGGCTGTGGGTCGCCCTTCTAAGGGCGGGTGCCCGGAATACAGCCTGTTAGGGTTCTCCCAGCTCTCCTGGAATAGCTTATTTAGGGAAAGAACCTAGGCTGAGCAACCCGCAGAAATACATTGTCTCAAGTGACCCCTCTGACAATACTGCCGCTTGACTGATGGGACTAGAGCTGCCAGCTACACCCGGCACCCTTCCAATAAAGCAGTGCATCAACAGCATTGTTTTAGTATAGTGTCACAATATTAAAAAAATTAGACAAAATAAAAGTTATGTTTTAAATAACTACAATAAGGCACACTCAGCTCAATGGTGATAATTAAGTTCCGCCATTACTGCTGCCCTCAGCCGTCAGTGGGAGCGGATGAGTCGGGACCTGCAGGTAGGGAGACAAAGGGGGAGGGGAAGGAGTACTCGGCACTTACCCAGGGGATACGCCTGAAGCTGAGCGAACCCAGACGAGCCCTGCTTACCTTCAGAGGCACGCTGGGGAACCGCTCTTGCAATGAGAGGAAGGAGGAGGTGATGTGGCAGCGCACGTAGGGTGTGAAACACCCCGTGCGAGTTATAAGCGCACCTGCGCCCCTCCCACAAATGCGGGCTGATTAACTCTAAAGACTATGAAGGAGATAAAAAAAAAATCTTCTGTGTAATTTGGCGCAGAGTAGGAAAAAATCTCCTGCATAGTGGAAAAGAGAGAAGAAAGAAAAGTAAGAAAAAATACAAAACATAAAATAGGCCTTTGGGATCATTGTTACTCTGCGAGTAGCACCATGTGTCCCCCTGGGTACGTTTTTCTGTGCATATGCTGGAGGCAAGCTCTACACATAGATGGGATGTTTGGGTTAGACCTTTTACTGGGCTATCCCCGCCCTCCATGGCACATGGCTGCCCAGTAATATTACAGATAGGCAGGTACAATCCACCTCATGCCTTGACTAATAGAAATACATGTTAGAACTGGAAGGTACACATTCGCACATTTCCCGAGAGTGCCGGTGGGTGGCGCTCAATCATGCTCACCATCCACTACCACACCCAGAACATGTGCAAATACTTACAAATGAATCAGCCTTTTTCTTAAAACAAATATGGCCATAATCGGACAACATCCATTTAATCTGGTACAAATATCCTACTGACCCAAAGTGAACCTCTGTTAGACATGGTCCCGAAAGGGGGAATACACCTTCACATATGCAAACTGCTGTAATTCCTGCACCGTTCACCTGATTTGGATGTAAATACCCTCAAATTACAGCTGACAGTCTGCAGGTAAAGCTGACAGTCTGCAGGTAAAGCGCATCTTGTTTGTTTCATTTCAAATCTATTGTGGTGGTGTATAGAGCCAAACATGTTAGACTTGTTTGACTGTATTCGCTATATTGCTATATATTCTTTTTTCGAATATGGGTGCAATAATCGAAATCGTGATTTCGAATTTTATTTTTTTTGAAAGAAGGTTCGGAGGATGGATCATAGGAACCGTCAAATAATGAAAGATATAGTTGCTTTCCATGAAAAAATAAAAAAATCAGCCAGAAAGGACAGTTATTTTTAAAATGCTGTAAATTGTTATTGTTAAAATGTTATTAAAAATATTTATCTGCCACAGACTTGATGTGCCCGATCTTGAAAGTTCTAGCAGTCGGAGGAACGCGTCATGTCGCGTGTAGCTAATTTTGTACTTCTTTTTCTAAAAATAATTATTTATTGAAACAAACATTTTAGAAAGTAAAATAGTGCCTTTTTTTCATGTTGGTCCATTCCTGCTGCACACTTACAACATGATGCTGTCAGAGGTGTCTTGGTTTATTTTCGGTGTTGTCCTGGTCTGGTAGGGGCCCATTCCTGGGAACAAATTCCTGCTGCACACTTCGAACCTGCTGCTGGCTGTCGTGCTGATTTAGGCCGAGCTATGTGTAGGCCTTATACTGGACCCTTAACATCTACCTGCTGCTGAAGTCTGTCCTGACCCTGATGACTTATGTGTGGGCCTTATACTCCACCGTTACCGATACTTGCTGTTGTAGGTCCTGAGTGCTGACACTGCTGAGTTATGTGTGCTCCGTATACTCCACTGTTACTGATACTTGCTGTTGTAGGTCCTGACACTGCTGAGTTATGTGTGGGCCTTATACTCCACCGTTACCGATACTTGCTGTTGTAGGTCCTGACACTGCTGAGTTATGTGTGGGCCTTATACTCCACCGTTACCGATACTTGCTGTTGTAGTTTCTGACACTGCTGAGTTATGTGTGGGCCGTATACTCCACCGTTACCGATACTTGCTGTTGTAGGTCCTGACACTGCTGAGTTATGTGTGGGCCGTATACTCCACCGTTACCGATACTTGCTGTTGTAGTTTCTGACACTGCTGAGTTATGTGTGGGCCTTATACTCCACTGTTACCGATACTTGCTGTTGTAGGTCCTGACACTGCTGAGTTATGTGTGGGCCTTATACTCCACTGTTACCGATACTTGCTGTTGTAGGTCCTGACACTGCTGAGTTATGTGTGGGCCTTATACTCCACCGTTACCGATACTTGCTGTTGTAGGTCCTGACACTGCTGAGTTATGTGTGGGCCTTATACTCCACTGTTACCGATACTTGCTGTTGTAGGTCCTGACACTGCTGAGTTATGTGTGGGCCGTATACTACACTGTTACCGATACTTGCTGTTGTAGGTCCTGACACTGCTGAGTTATGTGTGGGCCGTATACTCCACTGTTACCGATACTTGCTGTTGTAGGTCCTGACACTGCTGAGTTATGTGTGGGCCATATACTACAGTGTTACCATGTACCTAATGCTGTCTGTTCTGCTGTCTGTCCTGACCCTGGAATAAAGGGGCCTTCAACAAACTTATAAAATTACACCGTAATATTACATTAAAAGAAAAACTAAATCATGTGTTATCAAACTGAAAAAAGGTATTTATAACAAAAATAAGAAAACAAGTCTCTAGGGCAACTTTTTGAGCTCCAATAATATGTTGTCCATTTTTTGTAATTGGAGAAGGTGCTTTTCCTTCATTTCCCTCACCTTCTTATTGACATGATGCTGCAATTTTTTTTTGTTCCACCACATCATTTATGAACTCTCTAAGTGCTTTATGCACTTGTTCACTACTGAAAAAAAAATAAAAAAATAAAAAAAAAAATATATATATATATATATATATATATATTTATTTCAATTAGGGTTACTTACAGGACAATTAGTGTGTAGTATGTTTTTTTTTTGTTAAGTAAAGTAAATCTTTATTATAACATATATATATATATATATATAGATAGTTTAAAAAAAAAATACAAAATGACATGGTATAAGGAGGTATGACAGAAATAACACCATCCAGGATCTACACAGAACACATGAGGCTGTATAAAACTGGGACTGATAGCAGAGATACTGGTACCAAATAAATGATTTCCATACCAAGACGGCTACATGTAAATCGTAACTTAAACACTTATATACCAGTATCGGATAACAACAAGTGCAGACATTTGTAACTCACCCATGGAGTACGTGTGGTCAGGGATGGCGTTACCCCGACACAAGTCTTATGTCTTGGTAGAAATAGGTCTGTGTGTGTTTGTTTCTTTTTAACACCAAACTTTATTAAAATATGACAACATCACCTAGAGACAGGTGGGCATTTTTACAAATCACCTAGAGACAGGCAGCCATTTGAATACACATAATAGAGTAGTTACTGTAATAACCACAATATAAATCATTATTCCACCACTAGTCTTATTTACTTTTTTTATTTATTTATTTAAATATCTTTATTGGTATATAAAAAGAATACACAAGAAAAGAATTTGAGTAAACACTCAATATAGTTAATACTTTTTTTTTCCTTTTCCCTCTTGCCCCAACCCAACCCTGCTCCCCCCCCACCCCAGCCCTGTGATGCGTCCACCCTCCCCTCCCCCTCCCGACCCTCTTCGAAAGAGAAGAAAGGGGCTGGAGACAGAACAACAAGAAGAGAGAGGGGAAAAAAAAAAAAAAAAAAAAAAAACATTGCAGTTGATCAGATCTTCCAGCCATCCCATATCTTAATCCAATTCTCGTCTACATCTCTTTGCCTATAAAGAATCTGTTCATAATTTTTTACCTTATTGACTAAGTTTATCCAGGTTTTTAGCTCTGGAGTATGACGAGCAAACCAGCTCCAGCTGATCGAGATTCTAGCTAACAACAATATATTCCCTAGGAGAATCTTTTGGTATTTATGGCTGCTTATTGTGGAGAGATCATTCAGCAAGAACAATTGTGGCTCAAAGGAGATTTGTATTTTTAGTTTGTAAATAAGAAAGTTATTAATGTGTAGTATGTATTTAAACACTGCCCATTTACATCTAAATACAATAACTATAGATATTTACGTTAATTATATTTTGGTTTGCTTAGTGATAGTTCGGATAGAGTATAATGTTATTTATTTGGTTAGTAAATAGTTTTTTGGTAGTTTACAGAGTTTGTGGTTGGATCGACTATCAGAAAGGTGAACCTAACCTATCTAACCCTATCTACAACAAGCAGTAGAGTTATGCCATAACTGCTGTGTTAGGGCAGCCTAAAGGGGCCACAAAGAGCAGACCTTAGTTTAGAGTAATATATACATACCGTTACGACACCAGATTTTGAACGGAAAAGATCTTTCATGATGAAGGTGCGGAATATACCGAATATATCAGTGACTTCCATCTACCTTACCTTTTTGTTATGTGCACCACCACATCGTTCTTGGAGATGGTAAATGCTGATGCGATTGAAAGAGTGGGCGGTAACCAGGAACGATTTACTCCTATGTTGACTAACATATGACCCTATAACGAGAAGGTCTGAATCCTGAGAGCTGCAGACTGAAACAAACAATGGTGAATCTGTTGGAAGGCCTAGAAGAACTCCAACCATCCGCCAATGGCCCTGATCAGGCACCAACTGTTCCTGGTGGCAAAATACTTACCTCTACTTATTCCCCAGGCCACACTTTATATTAAGGGCCCAAAAGTTAGAACATGGCATCTTCCGTCTTACTGTAGTAGTAAATTAATTGAAATGTGTAAGCTCACCAGGCCTGGGGAACCATACACAGGAATACATGGCTATTTCGATTAACGAGCTAATGTTGCCTGTAATAAGGACAGAACGTACCCTGAAAAACTATAAAGAAAAAAATAGAACAAGTAAAAAACAAATAAAAGCGGCCAAACTAGAGACCGAGAAATTAATTGCCAAAGAGAGTAAAACTAACCCTAAAATGTTCTTCAATTATATAAATGTTAAAAAGTATAAATCTGAAGGTGTCGGCCCTTTAAAGAGTAATGAGGGGGAAGTCGCAGAGAGTGATGAGGAGAAAGCAAAGCTGTTAAATATTTTTTTCTCCAATGTATTCACTGAGGAAAATAAACTGTCAGATGACATGCAGAATGCAAAAATAAATTCCCCAGGAAGAAGTACATCAGCGACTTAAAAAGATTAAAATAGACAAATCGCCAGGACCAGATGGCATACACCCCCGTATCCTAAAGGAATTAAGTAATGTCATAGCCAGACCCTTATTCCTGATATTTGCAGACTCTATACTGACAGGGAATGTCCCACAGGATTGGCGCATGGCAAATGTGGTGCCAATATTCAAAAAGGGTCCAAAAACAGAGCCTGGAAACTATAGGCCGGTAAGTTTAGCATCTGTTGTGGGTAAACTGTTTGAAGGTTTTCTGAGAGATGCTATATTAGAGCATCTCAACGGAAATAAGAAAATAACGCCATATCAGCATGGCTTCGTGAGGGATCGGTCATGTTAAACTAGTTTAATCAGTTTCTATGAGGAGGTAAGTTCTAGACTTGACAGCGGCGAATCAATGGATGTCGTATATCTGGACTTCTCCAAAGCATTTGACACTGTACCACATAAAAGGTTAGTATATAAAATGAGAATGCTCGGACTGGGAGATAACATCTGTATGTGGGTAAGTAACTGACTCAGTGATAGAAAACAGAGGGTGGTTATTAACGGTACACACTCAGATTGGGTCACTGTCACTAGTGGGGTACCTCAGGGGTCAGTATTGGGCCCTATTCTCTTCAATATATTTATTAATGATCTTGTAGAAGGCTTGCATAGTAAAGTATAAATTTTCGCAGATGACACTAAACTGTGTAAAGTAATTTACACTGATGAGGACAGTATACTACTACAGAGGGATCTGGATAGATTGCAGTCTTGGGCAGATAAGTGGCAGATGAGGTTTAACACTGATAAATGTAAAGTTATGCACGTGGGAAGGAATAATGCAAGTCACCCGTACATACTAAATGGTAAAACACTCTGTAACACTGACATGGAAAAGGATCTAGGAACTTTAATAAACAGCAAACTAAGCTGCAAAAAACAGAGTCAGGCAGCTGCTGCCAAGGCCAATAAGATAATGGGGGCATCAGAAGGGGCATAGATGGCGGTGATGAGAACATAGTCCTACCGCTTTACAAATCGCTAGTCAGACCACACATGGAGTACTGTGTACAGTTCTGGGCTCCTGTAAACAAGGCAGACATAGCAGAGCTGGAGAAGGTCCAGAGGAGGGCATCTAAAGTAATAACTGGAATGGGGCAACTACAGTACCCTGAAAGATTATCAAAATTAGGGTTATTTACTTTAGAAAAAAGACGACTGAGGGGAGATCTAATTAATATGTATAAATATATCAGGGGTCAGTACAGAGATCTATTCCATCAGCTATTTATCCCCAGGACTGTGACTGTGACGAGGGGACATCCTCTGCGTCTGGAGGAAAGAAGGTTTGTACACAAACATAGCAGAGGATTCTTTACGGTAAGAGCAGTGAGACTATGGAGCTCTCTGCCTGAGGAGGTGGTGATGGTGAGTACAATAAAGGAATTCAAGAGGGGCCTGGATGTATTTCTGGAGCGTAATAATATTACAGGCTATAGCTACTAGAGAGGAGTCGTTGATCCAGGGAGTTATTCTGATTGCCTGATTGGAGTCGGGAAGGAGTTTTTTATTCCCCTAAAGTGGGGAAAATTGGCTTCTACCTCACAGGGTTTTTTTTTTTTTCTTCCTTCCTCTGGATCAACTTGCAGGATAACAGGCCGAACTGGATGGACAGATGTCTTTTTTCGGCCTTATGTACTATGTTACTATATTACTATGTTACTATAATACCTGCAGTTGTGACAGAAAATAAGCTTACAGTCGTGATAAACTATGTATGCTGTGCCTGTAGTCGTGATAGGACTTGTTGTGTCTGAAGACATGACAGACTTCGTAAACTGCGCCTTATTACTGTACCTCCTACTGGAAGACGGCCGATACCCAGGACTTAGGCCGGACACCAACACCCTCGGCCCAAGTTTGTAGATGAAGTAAGCATGCCTGGGAGAAGATGATGTCCGCAAAGGCAGGCTTGGGATGACTGTTTATAAAGAAAACAATAAAAACCCAACAACCTAGAAAATAAAAATGTCAGGGAAAACAATAACGCGAGTGAGACTCTAATGGCACAAGCCATGCGTGCGAGCCACCACAAGTATTGTATTGTGAGCCACAGATGACCGAGACATGCAAGCGGGTCCGAAGGCAGAAAAAGACATGGAACTTACTTGTTGTGGGACCACGCAGCCGGCCTCGAATGGCGGAGTTATGTGTGTAAAATTTAAACGGAGAAGCCATATGTGAGAGACTAATGGCGGAGCCATGCGTGAGAGATTCTAATGGCGGAGACATGTGTAACACTAAAGGGAGAAGCCATGCGTGAGAGACTGATGGCGGAGTCATATGTGCAACACTAAAGCGGAGAAGCCATGCGTGAGAGAATAATGGCGGAGTCATATGTGTAAGACTAAAACGGAGAAGCCATGCATGAGAGACTAATGGCGGCGTCATTGTGTAAGACTAAAACGGAGAAGCCATGTGTGAGAGACTCTAATGGCAAAGCCATGCGTGAGAGACTCTAATGGCAAAGCCATGCGTGAGAGACTCTAATGGCAAAGCCATGCGTGAGAGACTCTAATGGCAAAGCCATGTGTGAGACACTCTAATGGCAAAGCCATGCGTGAGACACTCTAATGGCAAAGCCATGCGTGAGAGACTCTAATGGCAAAGCCATGCGTGAGAGACTCTAATGACAAAGCCATGCGTGAGAGACTCTAATGGCAAAGCCATGCGTGAGACACTCTAATAGCAAGGCCATGCGTGAGAGACTCTAATGGCAAAGCCATGCGTGAGAGACTCTAATGGCAAAGCCATGCGTGAGAGACTCTAATGGCTAAGCCATGCGTGAGACACTCTAATGGCAAAGCCATGCGTGAGACACTCTAATGGCAAAGCCATGCGTGAGACACTCTAATGGCAAAGCCATGCGTGAGAGACTCTAATGGCGGAGTCATATGTAAAACTAAAAGGGGGAAGCCATACGTGAGAGACTCTAATGGCTAAGCCACTAAGCCATGCAGGAGAGACTCTAATGGCGGAGTCATATGTAACACTAGAAGGGGGAAGCCATACATGAGAGACTAATGGCTAAGCCATGCGTGAGAGACTCTAATGGCGGAGTCATATGTAAGACTAAAAGGAGGAAGCCATACGTTAGAGACTCTAATGGCTAAGCCATGCGTGAGCGACTCTAATGGCGGAGTCATATGTAAGACTAAAAGGGGGAAGCCATACGTGAGAGACTCTAATGGCTAAGCCATGCGTGAGAGACTCTAATGGCGGAGTCATATGTAACACTAGAAGGGGGAAGCCATACGTGAGAGACTAATGGCTAAGCCATGCGTGAGAGACTCTAATGGCGGAGTCATATGTAAAACTAAAAGGGGGAAGCCATACGTGAGAGACTCTAATGGCTAAGCCACTAAGCCATGCGTGAGAGTCTCTAATGGTGGAGTCATATGTAACACTAGAAGGGGGAAGCCATACATGAGAGACTAATGGCTAAGCCATGCGTGAGAGACTCTAATGGCGGAGTCATATGTAAGACTAAAAGGGAGAAGCCATGCGTGCGAGACTCTAATGGCTAAGCCATGCGTGAGAGACTCTAATGGCGGAGCCATGCGTGAGAGAATCTAATGGCGGAGTCATATGTAAAACTAAAAGGGGGAAGCCATACGTGAGAGACTCTAATGGCTAAGCCATGCGTGAGAGACTCTAATGGCGGAGTCATATGTAAAACTAAAAGGGGGAAGCCATACGTGAGAGACTCTAATGGCTAAGCCACTAAGCCATGCGTGAGAGACTCTAATGGCGGAGTCATATGTAACACTAGAAGGGGGAAGCCATACATGAGAGACTAATGGCTAAGCCATGCGTGAGAGACTCTAATGGCGGAGTCATATGTAAGACTAAAAGGGGGAAGCCATACGTTAGAGACTCTAATGGCTAAGCCATGCGTGAGAGACTCTAATGGCTAGGCCATGCGTGAGAGACTCTAATGGCTAAGCCATGCGTGAGAGATTCTAATGGCGGAGCCATGCGTGAGAGACTCTAATGGCGGAGTCATATGTAACACTAGAAGGGGGAAGCCATACGTGAGAGACTCTAATGGCTAAGCCATGCGTGAGAGACTCTAATGGCGGAGTCATATGTATATAACCGATTATAAGGAGTGAGATGAGTATAATACAATTGATTCAAATAATACTACAATAGTCCAAAAATCACATAATTTATTTGAAAATCACAAAAAAGACACATGATCAGCACTGGTCACAATAGAACAATAGACACAGGTTACAATACACATTAAAAACCAAAGGGACCGATGGTGAACTGCCGATATATATATATATATATAGATATAAAGTGCAAGTGCATAGATATTACCAATTGGTCATCAATTAGAGGACATATAGAATCCAAAAGCTATGGCTCATAACTACCACAAGAGTATCTACATGCATTGTATATCAGAATTTGTCACAAAGTTGGTGTGATAATACACACCACATTTGTCAAAACTGAAGCAGTAGAGATAATTGGAGTTAAATTCAACACATAATGAAAAAATACTGACCACTTGATTTAAATATATCGTGCAGCAACACCACCGGTCCACTCCCCAACGCACGTTTCGCGTACAGCTTTTTCAAGGGAGTCATATGTAACACTAGAAGGGGGAAGCCATACGTGAGAGACTAATGGCTAAGCCATGCGTGAGAGACTCTAATGGCGGAGTCATGCGTGAGAGATTCTAATGGCGGAGCCATGCGTGAGAGACTCTAATTGCGGAGTCATATGTAACACTAGAAGGGAGAAGCCATACGTGAGAGACTCTAATGGCTAAGCCATACGTGAGAGACTCTAATGGCGGAGCCATGCGTGAGAGATTCTAATGGCGGAGCCATGCGTGAGAGATTCTAATGGCGGAGCCATGCGTGAGAGACTCTAATGGCGGAGTCATATGTAACACTAGAAGGGGGAAGCCATGCGTGAGAGACTCTAATGGCTAAGCCATGCATGAGAGACTCTAATGGCGGAGCCATGCGTGAGAGAATCTAATGGCGGAGCCATAGGTGAGAGACTCTAATGGCGGAGCCATGCGTGAGAGACTCTAATGGCGGAGCCATGCGTGAGAAAACTCTAATGGCGGAGTCATATGTAACACTAAAAGGGGAGAAGCCATACGTGAGAGACTCTAATGGCGGAGTCATATGTAACACTAAAAGGGGGAAGCCATGTGTGCGAGACTCTAATGGCGGAGCCATGCGTGAGAGACTCTAATAGCGGGGTCATATGTAACACTAAAATGGAGAAGCCATGCGTGAGAGACTCTAATGGCGGAGTCATATGTAACACTAAAAGGGGAGAAGCCATGCGTGCGAGACTAATGGCGGATTTATATAAATTATTATTTATTTATTTTTTAAACCACTTATGCAGCACCAGTATGACTTGGGGACTCGCATAACCATGACCCTCTCCGACAATAAACCTAGGATGCTAACCAGCCTACAATCATATTGTACCCCTAACGAACAACATGAAGAACGGTCATCGGGCCCCCGAAGCCATGAGGCCCTCCGAAGCCAAGACACTGACCTGGATGACCTTACAGTGAGAATAAGCAATTAAAACGTGAGCCAGACCTAATGGAAAATGCATAGACAATAGAGATCCGAACCACTTGCATGAACGAAACATTAAATCAACCGCGAAATTGAAACAGATGGGAGAAAAACAAGAGCCAGAGGCCTTGCAGTTCGTTAAGAAAAGACCCTTGTCGTGACAAATGAATGAGCAACTGTGAAAACATAGTAGGAACTTACTCCTATTGGCCCACTGACCGCTAGGGAGCTATTTGGTTAACTGGGGCGGGAGATCAATCTGAGTGAATGCGAACCAGAAGCAAAGGAGACCAGTCTGAGTGGATGCAAACCAGGACTAAAGAACACCACCCTCCCAAGTAAACAGAAAAAGGTAGGCCTAAGGAATGTAACAAACCACCAGGGAAAGAACCGTTGGCAGCTATGTTTATCGGAAGAGTGAATACTGAGTAACCATTATGTAGCAATGAAAAGAAATGCAGCTTTAAGTGGAAGTAGAGTATAACACATGATGTAAGAACAAGTGGGTAAATGAAGCTCTGGATGTGAGTGGTGCCTAAAAACATGGTATGGGCACAGCTCTGAGTATGAGCATGAGGAGCATGGTATAAAGCAGCCGTATGAATGCAATCTGAAAGTGAGCAGAGTATTAATGTAATGTAACAGCGGACGTATGACCGCAGCTCTAGTAGTGAATGGTGTATAGGACAAAATTGGAACGCAGATACACGGACGTAGCTTTGAAGGTAACCAAGTCCGATCCTACCGTGAATGCCAGCACTCGCCTGGCACCTTCTGCCATTGCCCAGGCGCAAACGAACCTCCACATGATGCTGCAGGAGTTTTTTTTATTTATTTTTTTCCCCATTGATCCATGACCCTTCCAAAAACGAAATGAATAAAATACCATCACTTAAACACAGCGTGCGTAGCTTGGAGAGACGTGTCCCGTATGTAACAGGTATCAGAACATGCGACCATACCTATTCTAGGGACATGCTTACAGCAATAACCATATGTAATAGCCCCCCACAAGCTGGACAAAATATACTAAGTTTTTTTTTTGTTTTGTTTTTTAATCGACCATTGAACCACATTAACCATCACTTAAACCCAGCACGCGTGCTTGTGCCAACTGCAGACACGCACCCCACATGTAAACCAGGTATCAGAAAACATGCATACAACCATGCCCACTCTAAGCACCTGCTACCCCAATGACTGTATGCAATGGCCCCACCAGGCCTCTGAATAGCCAGACAAACAATACAAACAACCATGGTTCGACCATTAGCGCCCAAACTCTGCTTCATCCCAGAGCACTACACGTCACGGACCGCAGCGTGGGTCCCGTGCAAACAACTCCGATCCTACCACGAATACCAGCGCCCTCCTGAGGCATTCTGCTGTTGCCCAGCCGTAAGGAGCCTCCACACCATGCTGCTGTATCCTAGAGCTGACTCAGAGGTAGTGAAATCAGCTGAATCAGCATCAGCCTGGGCCCACAGGTGCCTGTAAATAGCCTAGTAATCATCGTCAGCCTGGGCCCACAGGTGCCTGTAAATAGCCTAGTAATCATCGTCAGCCTGGGCCCACAGGTGCCTGCAAATAGCCTAGTAATCAGCCAGCCTGGCCCACAGGTGCGTATAATTAGCCTTGTAATCAGCCTCCCCTCCCACAAATGCAGCAATACATTGCTTAATACAGTGGCAAGAAAAAGTATGTGAACCCTTTGGAATGATATGGATTTTTGCACAAATTGGTCCTAAAATGTGATCTGATCTTCATCTAAGTCACAACAATAGACAATCACAGTCTGCTTAAACTAATAACGCACAAAGAATTAAATGTTACCATGTTTTTATTGAACACACCATGTAAACATTCATAGTGCAGGTGGAAAAAGTATGTGAACCCTTGGATTTAATAACTGGTTGAACCTCCTTTGGCAGCAATAACTTAACCAAACGTTTCCTGTAGTTGCAGATCAGACGTGCACAACGGTCAGGAGTAATTCTTGACCATTCCTCTTTACAGAACTGTTTCAGTTCAGCAATATTCTTGGGATGTCTGGTGTGAATCGCTTTCTTGAGGTCATGCCACAGCATCTCAATCGGGTTGAGGTCAGGACTCTGACTGGGCCACTCCAGAAGGCGTATTTTATTCTGTTTAAGCCATTCTGTTGTTGATTTACTTCTATGCTTTGGGTCGTTGTCTTGTTGCAACACCCATCTTCTGTTAAGCTTCAGCCATCTGCCTTAGGTTCTCCTGCAAAAGGTCTTGATAAACTTGGGAATAAATTTTTCCTTCGATGATAGCAATCCGTCCAGGCCCTGACGCAACAAAGCAGCCTTAAACCATGATGCCCCCACCACCATACTTCACAGTTGGGATGAGGTTTTGAGGTTGGTGTGCTGTGCCTATTTTTCTCCACACATAGTGTTGTGTGTTTCTTCCAAACAACTCAACTTTGGTTTCATCTGTCCACAGAATATTTTGCCAGTACTGCTGTGGATCATCCAGGTGCTCTTGTGCAAACTGTAAACATGCAGCAATGGTTTTTTTTTTTGGACAGCAGTGGCTTCCTCTGTGGTCTCCTCCCATGAGATCCCTTCTTGTTTAGTGTTTTACATATCGTAGATTCGCTAACAGGGATGTTAGCATATGCCAGAGACTTTTGTAAGTCTTTAGCTGACACTCTAGGATTCTTCTCCACCTCATTGAGCAGTCTGTGCTGTGCTCTTGCAGTCATCTTTACAGGACGGCCGCTCCTAGGGAGAGTAGCAGCAGTGCTGAACTTTCTCCATTTATAGACCATTTGTCTTACCGTGGACTGATGAACAGCAAGGCTTTTGGAGATACTTCTATAACCCTTTCCAGCTTTATGCAAGTCAACAATTCTTAATCGTAGGTCTTCTGAGAGCTCTTTTGTGCGAGGCATCATTCACATCAGGCAATGCTTCTTGTGAAAAGCAAACCCAGAACTGGTGTGTGTTTTTTATAGGGCAGCTGTAACCAACACCTCCAATCTCATCTCATTGATTGGACTCCAGTTGGCTGACACCTCACTCCAATTAGCTACTGGAGATGTCATTAGTCTAGGGGTTCACATACTTTTTCCACCTGCACTGTGAATGTTTACATGGTGTGTTCAATAAAAACATGGTAACATTAAATTCTTTGTGTGTTATTAGTTTAAGCAGACTGTGATTGTCTATTTTTGTGACTTAGATGAAGATCAGATCACATTTTATGACCAATTTGTGCAGAAATCCATATCATTTCAAAGGGTTCACATACTTTTTCTTGCAACTGTACATGTCGCATTTTTTTATTTATTTTCCTATTACACTAGTTTCTGTTGTCCCCTCATTGTTGCCACTTTTAACCACTTCACGGCCAGCCATTAAGAGTAGGCCTCAGCGGGACGTGACTTGAGGCAGAGAAACAGTCTATTATTGACCAACAGACACCCGGCCCGCAGGCATAAACGTTTGTGAACCAGGGTGCAAATGCTGCTCAGCTAAACAGGCAGCCATGTTAACTAAGGGCTGCTATTTTTCAGATTCATTACACATGTGCATTGCAGCTCCGGAGATACAGGAGGGTGGGGGGATCATGGGATGCTTGTTAATATGTTATGTATACCAAATTATAGTAATGTGTGCACATATTTACCCTCCTGGTGGGGGTGTAGACCACCTCTTCCTCCTCTTCTGGAGCTGGGGGGCAGAATATGGTGGCTGGGAAGTTCCGGCCTCCTCCTCTGTCACCTCTGTCTCGCATACATCTGGGGGGGAAGTGGCCTCAACATTTTCTCCCTCCGCCTGCTCCTCACACTCCTCCACCTCCATGGGCACCTCCTCTGATTTTTTTTTTTTTTGTGGTGGCGGACAGGGGGAACGGGTTGACCTGCAATAATGACACAATGTTAAGAATTTAGACAAACAACTCAGAAATCATAACAAAGGGGGGGTGGAGCTAGCGCCGGAAGGGAATGGTCGCAAGCGCTTGAGCTCCATCACACCGAGTCTCTCCCTACCTAGCCTATGCTAGCACACCCAACAAAACATGGTGAAAATCGGGAACCCTAAGCCTGGGGAAACCTCCCGCCACCAAAAGAACTCACTAGGAGGAGAAATGGATAAATTCATAAAAAAAGCAGCGGCGATATGCGCCGCTAGAGAATCTAAGATGGCGCCGCTCTTCAAGCTGAGGCTAATATGAGCGATCATGAGGCCTCAGACGCTGACAGCGATACAGAAGAAACAAGGGGCTCACAAAGCCTTCCGATCTCGAGGAAATTCCTTAAAAAGACGCTGTCAAAAGCCCTCGAACCAGTCGCCTATGAGTTGGCCTCCCTCAGACAAGATGTGAGACACATAGGAGGCAGAGTGGAAACGCTGGAAACTACTCACACCGCCATGCAAGATTGGCAAATGGCGGCCTCAGACAGCATTAAGAAATGCCAAGATCATCTAAACGCGGTGCACACGGCACTTGAAGATCGAGAAAACCGCGGAAGGAGAAACAACCTCCGTTTTTGGGGTGTGCCAGAATCTATTACCGCGTCTGAAGTCCCGTCCGCGATCTTAGCCATCTGCACCGATTTACTAGGTCCGGAATATCCTTTGAAGTTATTCTGGAAAGGGCCCACAGAGCTCTGCGGCCTCAACCCAATGCTTCGGACCCACCAAGGGACGTAATATGCCGCTTCCTTAACTATCAGGACAAGGAGGCGGTCCTCTTTAAATCCCGTATTGCCGCTGATATCAACTTTAACGGGTCACCTATCAACATCTATCAAGACCTGGCTCTAGTGACCCTAAAGAAACGCAAGGCCCTCAAACCTTTGACGGACTGGCTCAGGATCCAAAAAGTCCCATACTGCTGGACCTTTCCGTTCGGTCACTCCTTTGCCATGAATGGCCGTAGGCACAACATCCATTCGCATGCCGATTTGAACCAGGTGTTTGAACATTTGGAGATACATGTCTGTGAAGGTTCTCATTTATCCAGGTCATGGTATATATCTGTAAAGAATAAATCAAGGCAACTGGACGTACTGTAGATTTCTTGAAAACGTTTCACTCGTTCTTCCAACGAGCTTTCTCAATTCTGAGTGACTGTACAAAAATTCTGGGAATAAATATGTAACTGAATCCACATCTGGTAATTAGACCCAGCACTGGGTCAAAAGTGTTGATTCCATTATCCTAATTGGAGTCAGTAGGTGATAAAGACTTCCCAGAAAAAGGTGTCAAGACAGCATTGTATGCGGCAGACAATAGATGTCTAACCCCCCCCCACCTCTATTCAAGCTTGGCTTCTCCATTTTTACGTAGATGGCCTCCTTCATGCCTCGTTTGTACCAATCGGCCTCCTTATCCAAAACACATACTTTTTTCTGGGAAGTCTTTATCACCTACTGACTCCAATTAGAATAATGGAATCAACACCTTTGACCCAATGCTGGGTCTAATTACCAGATGTGGATTCAGTTACATATTTATTCCCAGAGTTTTTTATACAATCACTCAGAATTGAGAAAGCTCGTTGGAAGAACGAGTGAAACGTTTTCAAGAAATCTACAGTACGTCCAGTTGCCTTGATTTATTCTTTACAGATACAGTCACTGTATGGCTGTGATATCCCGTAAATTTATGGCGGTGTTATCAGGTCACTGAATGGCAGTGTTGTCCAGTCACTGTATGGCAGTGTTATCCAGTCACTGTATGGCATTGTTATCTGGTCACTGTTTGGCGGTGTTATCCAGTCACTGTATTGCGGTGTTATCCAGTCATGGTATGAGCTATTATCCAGTATGGTGGTATTATTTAGTCTCTATATGTTGGTTATTATATAGTCAGTAAATCTATTATTATTCGGGGGTAGGGCTAATATCTTTACAGTATTTACTGTAGATTCCAGCACATGATACTGTGCAGTGATCCTTGTAGAATACAGTCCACCCCGCTGATCACCAGGACCAGGCTGTGCGCTCTGCCCGCGCATGCGGTACATTGCAGCCTCCCTTCTCTGCCTCTAGCACTTGGCACTATCATGGCACACTGAGGCCGCTTTCACATCACGTTTTGCCATTTGTCTAATGTATACATAAAATGTATATGTTAACAAATGCCTCCGACTGACACCATACAGTGGAGTCCCATTGTAAAAAAATTACAAAAATAAAAAATATGCGTTACCTTATACATTTTGTTTTTTTAACAGGCTTTGCAGGATACAAAAGCAAAGTGTGCTGCGCGATTGTATCCCTTTTTTCCAATGTATACATCAAACGGAAGGCGAAAGTGTGATGTGAACCCTCCCTTACATATGCACACATACGATGCCAGGATAGTCATGGGGGAGGGGGGCCCATACAAAATTTTGCTGTGGGGCCCAGTCAATTCTAGCTACACCCCAGCAACTGAGTAGATACTAGTTGAAGAGCGCTACAGCTTACTGGTGATCTGAAGCACTTTTCAGTTTGCTACAGTGTCTATGGCGCACTATTATCAATTGTGGGAAGTTTATTATCCCAACTGGGACTCATTTCTGGGTCACAGGGGGCGCATGCCGAGGGTTTGTGCGAGTTGTTATACACCCCAGTGATATGGAGTTCCTCCTGTGACACCCCAATGATTATTGTTTTTTTTCAATTTGTGGTGCCTTAGGGAACGGAGGTCCTAGAGCGTGCCTCCTTTCATGTTGGTGCCGACACCGGAAGTCCGACAGTTACATATTTATCCTGTGACCGCCTAATGACCCTCCAGCCACAGATCCCTACAAAGTTCCTTGCTGTCAGGTGAACGCCTATTGGCTAATTTTTGGGGCCTGTACTGGAGTGACAAGTTCTCATAACAATACTTAGTGCACCAATCACTAATATCTTATGAGACCTTATCAAATGTGAAGTTGTGTGTACCGTAAAAAAGTAAATCGCATCATTAGGGATTTTGCAATGGTGCTTTTTTTAAACACTCGATTTGCATGTACAGCGATTGTTATAACATGCGTGTAAAATGTAATCAAATACACGGCTTTGATGTCAAATTACTTACAGCAATCAGAAATTCTTCCTCAACATCGCGAAAATTGTTGCCAACCAACTTTTCTGATTGCATCCACGTTCGGTCTGGTGGAAACCCAGTTGCTGTAGTAGGCCGCGCATATTTTGCGCATGCACATAGGCGAAAATCACATTGCCGATAGTGTTGAGCGGCATGTCCCATATTCAAATTCGCGATATTTTGCAAATATTCGAAAGAATATTCGTAAAATATTCGCGAATATTCGAATTTGTTATTATTTCGCATATGCGATAATTCACTTTTTTTTTATCGCATAATACATATTATGCGATACATTTAACATACTCTAACCCGACAAGCGTCACTTCACTGTGTTGTTAGAATATACCATCGGATCTAAGTTTTCCATACGTTCGTGAAAACTCCGTTCCGATGGTATATTTTAACTACTGCGGCAGGGTTAATAGCATTTTTCAAATATTCGCCTATTCGCTTGCTGTTAGATAATTTGCCTATTCGCTATATTCGTTTATTCGCTACATAACATAACCTGTTAATAATAATAGTGTGATGCGATTGTGCGCGCGCATTATAGGCATGGTTTATCGCGAGTACGTCAGGGTCAATAGCATTTTTCAAATATTCGCCTAATCGCTGCCTGTTAGATAATTTGCCTATTCGATATATTCGCTTATTCGCTTATTCGTTTATTCGCTACATACACCACCTGTTAATGTGTGTTGCTATTGTGCGCGCGCACGTGCGCGCGCACATTCGCGCGCATTATAGGCGTGGTTTATAGCGAGTACGTCAGCTCCATTTTAAGAGTGAATCTTCCTGACAAGAGAAAATGGTGGGCAGCAAATTCCACGACGAAGAGGATGAACTCCTGCTAACTGTAAGTACAACACTTCATGTCATAACATTTTGAATGCATGTTCGCACCATATCTGTATAGTATAGTAATTATTAAGCAATAGTATGTTTAAATATTCGCGCATGCGCAGTTATGCGAATATATTTACGCACTAAATATAACTTTATTTTTAATCATGTCTGATTAGATAATCATCATTGTTGTAATAAGTATTGTTTTGACATCACAGCACTTTGTAAGAAGTATGTATGTATGGACAGCAAAGAAATACCATGCACATTGCATATACATTTTCCTGCCACACACTGCATACCACACACTGCATACCACACACTGCATACCACACACTGCATACCACACACTGCATACCACACACTGCATACCACACACAAACACATAGGGCCAGATTTATCATTACTCTGACAGCTCACTCCACTTTCACAAATGTCTAAAGTCAGTTTTAGCCAAGTCAGATTTATGATCGTCCCTTTAAGACTGTAATAAATGTGCTTTGACGGTAGCAGTTTATCCATCAGTAAGCAGCTTTACAAAAGTTGCACGTCCTTACGAAAAAGTCGCATGTTCTATTAAAAACTCTCATAAGATAAGCATGGTCCTCACTGGAGTGAACTAGTGCATTTTTTTTGCGACTTTTTAAATGGTCCCAATAGTAAATGTGTCTAGAGATTCATTTACATAAGAAAACATGCCCACTTTCATAAAACTGGCGAGCATAGTGCAGAGCAGGAAAAAGTCGCAAATTTGTGCGCAGTTTTAGCGTTTGCGCATTTTCTTGCGCCTTTTGCACTCCATTATTCTGACTTGAGCTAATGATAAATCTGGCCCCATGTCTTATTGGTCTGGAGAAAAATTAAAAATTTCTTCCTGCCATTATTTGCTGGTTCATTTAGCGTTACCCAGGGTGCACCACGGGGAGGCGAACCAGCTGTACACCCCATACCGTACCGTCACTTCACTAGACAGGTACATATCAGCTCAGCCGGCCAATATCCAATTGCTCAGACCCCACCCACATACAATCGCAATACAATCCGATCTTATAACGTGAACATTAAATATAATATTTCCACCTTCTAACAAATACTTTTTGCTGTGTTTTGGATGATATTTATTAATAATCCTTGTATTTCCTAAATTTTGTAATACATGTTTGCATCTTTATCCTGCAGCGCATGTTGAAGAAGGGATATGATCAGACCCGGAAGCAGGCCGAGAAGAGGGAGATCGTCGTGGGGGTCGTCAAGGTGTTAGAAAAAAAATTTGGACGTAGCCACGACGAATTGCAAATTGTTAAGAAGTGGTCTGACTTGAAACGGAGGCATCCGGACTGGGTCGATGAGCTCAGTCGCAGAGTCTGCCCTGGTACTTTTTTTTTTTTATCACCCTTTACAAATTATTACTTATTTTTACCTGTTGTGAAACATAGCAAATCATCCCTTTACCTCATATATCTCTATCCCGCTGTGAGTGCATATATATATATTTATCCACACAGTGCGGTAGTGATGTACGATGTAACCGGCTGATTTTGTACTTTGCACACACACATAATAATAAATATATGTGTGTGTGTGTATATCTAGATAAACAGCAATCATCAATCTGTACGGGAGAGTTTTCCATGCGGGTGCGATCCGTGCGGCGAACGTATGGCACCCGCACTAAATCCTGACCCATTCATTTCTATGGGGCTGTGCACATGAGCGGTGATTTTAACGCATCACTTGTGCGTTCAGTTGAAATCGCAGCATGCTCTATATTGTCCGATTTTGACATGACGCAGGCCCCATAGAAGTGAATGGGGTGTGTGAAAATCGGATGGCATCCGCAAGCAAGTACGGATGCCGTGCGATTTGCACGCACGGTTGCTAGGAGACGATCGGGATGGAGACCCGATCATTATTATTTTCCCTTATAACATGGTTATAAGGGAAAATAATAGCATTCTGAATACAGAATGCATAGTAAACCAGTGCTAGAGGGGTTAAAAAAAAATAAAAAAAAATTTAACTCACATTAGTCCACTTGATCACGAAGCCCGGCATCTCCTTGTGTCTCCTCTGCGCTGAACAGGACCTGGGGTGAGCTGCTCCATTAAATACCGGTTAAGGACCTTCGATGACGTCACTCCGGTCATCACATGGTCTTTTACCATGGTGAATCACCATGGTAAAAGATCATGTGACGTACCATGTGATGACCGGAGTGACATCATCGAAGGTCCTTAACCTGTATTTAATGGAGCAGCTCACCCCAGGTCCTGTTCAACTTCAGCGCAGAGGAGACACAAGGAGATGCCGGGCTTCGTGATCAAGTGGACTAAGGTGAGTTAAAAAAAAAATTTTTAACCCCTCTAGCGCTGGTTTACTATGCATTCTGTTTTCAGAATGCTATTATTTTCCCTTATAACCATGTTATAAGGGAAAATAATACAATCTTCAGAACATCAATCCCAAGCCCGAACTTCTATGAAGAAGTTCGGGTTTGGGTACCAAACATGCGCGATTTTTCTCACGCGAGTGCAACGCATGACAATGTTTTGCACTCGAGCGGGAAAGTCACGCAAAAACTGACGCCCGTGTGAAAGAGGCCTTACACACAACATCTCTTAGCAACCATCAGTGAAAAACGCATCGCACCCGCACTTGCTTGCGGATGCAATGCGTTTTTCACGCAGCCCCATTCACTTCTATGGGGCCAGGGCTGCTTGAAAAATGCAGAATATAGAATATGCTGCGATTTTCATGCAACGCAGAACTGATACGTGAAAAACAACGCTCATGTACACAGACCCATTGAAATGAATGGGTCAGGATTCAGTGTGGGTGCTATTCGTTCACGTTACGCATTGCACCCGCACGGAAAACTTGCTCGTGTGAAAGGAGCCTTACAATAAAAGTCCCCGTCCATCATTACATTACATACATCCACCACTTAGGTTAGTTTCACAATAGCAGCATGGACGTCGCCAGGCTGTTCCGTCATGTGGACAGCTTGTCGGATCCGTCCTGCCGCTAGTTTACGTGTGGCCCCATACTACAGCTCCATCACCATTGACTTTCAAGGGATCGTGGCGTTATTCCTGGGCATGAACATCTGCAAACCATGCCGACATGTTGTAGTTTTATTCTGTGCACCTCTCAGCATGGTTTATCGTTGTAGCCTTGGTATGACGCCCCGTTCCCACTACAGTCAATGGGTTTGGAGCGGTATTCCTGAGCCACACGTACACTAGCGGCAGGACGGATCCGAGGTTCCAGAGCTCTCTGCTGCTATTGTGAAAATAGCCTTACTTAGCATTTCTTATTAGTTCTGAGTTGTTTCTCTAAGGGCCCATTCACACGTGCTCAATTTCATAATTTATTTTTCTGAACTTACTTGAGGACCCATTCATCTCTAAGGGGGCCGCACGATGTGCGTCCCGTCTCCAGAAAAGCGGACCCACACTTCTGGGTCCACATTTCAGTTTTTTTTAAAAAAAGAACGAATATATTTTTGCACTAAATATAACTTCATCTTTTATGATGTCTGATTAGATATTCATCATTGTTGTAATAAGTATTGTTTTGCCATCACAGCACTTTTTCTGTAGCAATTATGTATGTATGGACAGCAAAAAAATACCAAGCACATGCACATTGCATATACATTTTCCTGCCATACACTGTATACGACACACTGTATACCACATACAAACACATAGTCTATTTATTAGAGTTTATGTCTTGTTGGTCTGGAGAAAAATTAAAAAAATCTTCCTGCCATTATTTGCTGGTTCATTTAGCGTTACCCAGGGTGCACCACGGGGAGGCGAACCAGCTGTACACCCCATATCGTACCGTCACTTCACTAGACAGGTACATATCAGCTTAGCTGCCCAATGTCCGATTGATCAGACCCCACACACAATCGCAATACAATCCGATCTTATAACGTGAACATTATAATATTTCCACCTTCTAACAAATACTTTTTTGCTGTATTTTGGATGATATTTATTAATAATCCTTGTATTATTGTCCTCAATTGTGGCCAAGAATAGTCATATTATAATATTGCCGTTGACGTGCGGTCTTCAAAATGCGTCACGCACATTGCAGGTGTCCTTTTTTTTTTTTTTTTTGTATGGGTGGTTATGAAAAACACATTACGGACGTTTAAATTGAGCCTAAATCCAAACGTTGTGTGATTACAGGGCTTCCAGTGCCAACGGTCCGCCGCCGTATAACCACAACGGATTTAGATGTGGTGGAGGTCTCCACAGAGGAGGATGAGCAGGCGGGCCCCTCCCACAGTCTTAGAGGTGCCACCAACCCACCTGATGTGGGGAATGTTGTGGAGGTGGCATCTGACGAGCCCGGACCCTCTGATGGGCCGAAAACATCTGGCCCAGCTCCTGCTGAGGAGGATATCACCATCCCAGCTCCTGAGGAAGAGGATCAGGCGTTGCTTACCACCCCGCACCAGGAGGGTAAATATGTGCACACATCATTGTAATTATGTATACATCACATATTTAGAAACATTAACCCTCAGTACCCCATGCCCATTTTTACTTTAACGCTAATTAAAAAAAAATCTTAAATATTAAAAGGTATCTATTTTTGTGCTAATAACTTTAAAACGAGTTTACTTTTCACGGGAATAGTTCTATCTTATCGTTAAACATTGTACTTCATGACAGTGGTAAAATTTAGTCCAAATTGTAATGGCATCTTTGTTCAAAAAGTAACTAATCTAAAAAAATATTAGAAATAAAATTATATAATCAAAATAAAAATTTCACTTGATGCTACAATATAGATTAATAGAGATTAAATAAATAAATACAATCGCCATATGCATATATCATGTTTAGATAATTTATTAACTGAAATATAATTCAATAACAGTTTGGTTATGAGGTCACTTTTTGTGGCCTACATAGTGTCAGCGACAAATAAATAACCCCATTTCAGAAACCACACACCCTCTATTTAATCCAAATTTATTCTATAAACTCTGTTAACTATTTAATTGTCCAACGGTAATCTATTAAAATGTTAAAAAAATCAAAATAATTTGAACAAATTATAAATTACAAACTATTTTATTTGAATAGTTATTATACAACTATCTACTGAGGAAGGAATTCATTTCCGAAACACGTCTAGTGTGTATTGAGACCAGGCTATTGGTGCGGCTTTTTCCAAAAAAGAGAATTTTCTTCAATTATATACCGCTACAAAGATTTTGTTCACCAAGAATCTACTAAGTGGACTGAAACTGTGTTGCTACATCTGACACTGCCACAAACACAAGGTAAATCCTGCTGTGTTCACTCTCCCCGGCCTGACAGGTTCAGGCAACTACCGGCTCGGCTCAGCTATACCAGCTTCCTTCAGGCCTGACGGCCCAGGCATCTGCGTCATAAATCAGCAATTGACTACCTGGCTGGACACGAGGGACGCTGAGCAAGCGGGTCTGATGGTTTGCTCCGCAACGAACAAGTAAGTGGAGCCCCGCAGATCGGAGAAAGTGTGGTCACTATTTGTCAGACGACATTTAAACACAGAGTCCCCCTTGTGGGAAACTACAACAAGGACAATCTTGAACCTTTGGTTCCAACTATTCGGCAAATTGGTAATCACAAACATGGACATTTGAGCGGTTCAATGGATTACCCCTTGCAGCCTAACTTCAGCCATTAGGTCTCATTCCTAGGAGTACTCCGATATTTAGGTTTGTGCGTGAGCTCCGCACTTATATACCTATATACACATTTGTTTATGTATGTATGCTGATACTGACACCAAGTCAGTTTATATTGATTTAGTATATTAATAAATTAATGCAAAAATACTGTGAGCCAGCCTATATTATTACTACTATTGATTTAGCTGGTAACTGAAAGGCTGAGCTCCAGTAGTTTGCTGGTGGAGCCTTTTCTAATTATTTGATACTATTTTATTTGAAAACATTGTAGTGTTTAAATCATAAAAAAATCGTAAACGTATTACACAGAATATGTATATTTGCAAACAGTTGTGCACAAAACCCTTAACTTTGGTCGCACAGCAGGCTTCAGACTGCAAGGAGCACAATATGGCTTTAGGCTAGAGGATTTAAATTAATGGTAATTGGGAGCTATGTCGCATGTTAAGAGAAGACGCCCTTATGTGACCCTAGAGTTGAAAACAAAAGAAAGTGATTCAATTAGGTAAACTACACCCCTCAATGAATATGCTAAGCAATTAGATCAATCCGCAATTTTACATAATGAGCCAACGATTGTCTTCTAAAAAAAACTGTTCAAATTGACAAAAAAAAAAAGAAGGAATTTACACACAGTTTTTTGTTAAATAAGTGGTTACAGGACTAAATGCACCTCACATTTAGTTCCACTTTTCGCATATAATTCACCTGAACACCACCACATATGTGAATTTATTTCATTGGCTGTAGAGTTGTAACAGCCAATATCAGCGCTTGCAGGGGAACAAAACACTGGTGTCCCCTGCTTCACCTCTAAGGCGACAGGTGCTGTCGTACAGTCTTTTTTAGCATTTGTCACCTCCACATGACACCTACTTAACCCCCCCCCCTTCAGCTACGTAGCAGCAATGCTTATGTCTTTGAAATACGTCCAATAGGAGAGATCTAGACAGCAGGTGTTTGCCAAAAACTTGAAAAGGCCTTATTTTATATAATTTGCTAGCTGCTCTGGACTAGTAGATCAGCTATTAGACCACGGTTAATGAGCCATTTTGTCCCCAGGGCAAATATTTTATATTTGGCACAAAAATAGTACTGAGCAATTTTGAAAGTCATGAAACACTGCACCCTACAATTATATAGCAGGTGATGAAGATCATAAAAGTAACAATAATAATGGGACAACAAAAACCACAGTAATATCAAACAACAGACATGCACAAGAACTCTTTAATCTACATAAACTAATATTATATAACACAACAAATTTAATTTAAAACTACTAAAATGTCACTACACTAAATAATCTAATATATAACTACATTTATTATGGTATACTTTAAAAATCACACTCAAATTCTCTGCACTTAAATACATACTACACAAAATTCAACAAATGCCTCTTATTGTTAATTGATATATTTATTTTTTGTGTTTGCATAACAGTAATCAAGAAAATTGCAACCAAAATTGCTACAATGAAAGAGCGGCATCGGAAAACAGTCATGGAATTCCGAGCCCACATCCGAAAATCGCAGAAGATGCTTCAGGAATTCCATGACCAATACGGAGAGGACCTGAAGGAACTCACAGGCTTGCAGGAACAACTGCAAAACTTGCCTTAAACTTATTTTATTTATTTTGTTATTAAAAATGTTTTCTTCAGTTATATTGATTCCATACATATTTTTCTATAAGGTTATGTTTTTGTCTAATTTTAACTGCAAACTTATCAGTAAAGGAGCCTTTAGTCCACGTTCAAAGTCAGCAGGGTTCGGACAGACAACAGCAGTAGGTACATCTTAAGAGTGTAGTATAAGGCCTACACATAAATACGTTTTTTCATGACAGCAGCAGCAGGTAGTGTTGTATTATGAGGCATATACATAACAAATCAACTTGATCAAGACAGCAGCAGCAGGTAGAGCTATAGTATTCTGAGGGCTACAAGTCACCTTTAAATGTACAGCAGCAGCAGGTATTTATAGTGTTTTATTGTGAGGTATATACATAACAAATAAACTTGATCAGGAGAGCAGCAGCAGTTAGAGCTAACGTTATATTCTGAGGCATACAAGTCAGCTTCATCTGGACATCAGCAGTTGGTAAAGTTAACATTGTAGGTTGATTAGTAAATTGAAAAATCAACTTTATCAGGACAGCTGACGGTGTTGTATAAGGACTTAACATAGCTACAAAGGACAAACAACTAGCTTGACATAACTCTGTATGATCATGACAGACAGCATCTGCAGCTGGTAGATATTAACGGTCGAGTATAATCTCATCCAAACTCAGCAGGACAGGCAGCAGCGGGTAATGTGTATTCTCAAAAGGCTGAATGCTAACTCGCCATGATCAGAACAGACAGCAGCAGAATCCGCAGTAGCTAGATATTAACAGTGGATTATACGGCCTACGCATAACTCTCAATGATCAGGACAATAGAAGCAGTCATTGCTAACGGTGGAGTATAATGACTACACAGAATTCTGAAGTATCAGGCCAAGATCAGCATGTAGTAGGTAAGTTAAAGTAGTATTCTAACTACTACACAAAGTTTGGCATAACTAAGCAGTAATAGAGAGTGTCAAGTTATTATATTACAGCAGACAAAATTTATTAACAGATGGGGATGTGGAAGACCGAATATAAAAGTATTAAAAAAAAGATTGAACACCCAACTACAGCATGTGTATTCATCGCTTACATATACAATGTTGTCCTAATAAAATAAACTATTTAGATCCCAAAATTATAACAGTTCATTATTATTAAATTTTATTGAAAAGGCCAATATAACATTGTACAATAAATCATTTATCTAAAAAAAAAGACCGTAATTTATAAGAGAAAATTATTGTTTAACGCACATTAATTAACCTTTGTGTGAACACACTATTACCTTTCAAATGTATTATTGAACAAAGCTTTAGATTACAAAATACAAATCTACATAAAAAATGTAAAATAAATATATATAGAGTATCAACCAAATTTTAACAAAATAATAAATTGATACTTTTAAAAAAGTATCTTATATTAAAAAAAAGTATCCAACTATCCATACTGTGATCCAAATTTCAACCTCAATAAGACAATATTGCATAGTAAAATTGTCTTAAGTTATATTAGTTCCATTATTTTTAAAAATTTTTAACATCAAATGTGTCTGAAAAAAAAAAAAAAGGAAACAATTGATGAGTCAGCAAAGAAATAACTAGCAGGAATCTGATATAGTGTCCGTTTGTTAAACTGGACATGTCGGAGCATAGCTTCCTCAATAAAGACATCAACATGTGATGCAATGAGTAGAATCACTCACAAAATGGTGACATGGCTTCAAGATTATTATACTGTCAGCAGTTAATTTTGAAATTATATAATTATCTGTCATTATATAATTGTCAAGAAGTAAGATTACATATAAATGTATATATCTATATATACATGTAAAAACACAAAATGCAATCGCACACTGCAACCAGCTCTCTGCCCTACCTTTATGCTGGATGTTGAATAAGGCATTGGTGTACATTTTGGCCAAAGCGTAATAAGCCACTCACCGCGTCAAGGTTGCCTTCATGAGTGGTCCCTAACACTAGTTCCTACCCTTTATGGGCCATGACAGCCACATAAAGTCCAGGGAGCGCAGGTGCAGCATGCACGCTAAGTACACTCTGCTTTTAACCCTGTCCGGTGCCATTACAGCTTTCATCGGATCCAGGGATGCAAGTACTCACATGCATGCTGAGCCCACTTTATACTTCTCCTGGAGCCTAATAGCTACTGGTAGGTGCTGTATAAGCAGACTCAGTTTTATACTGACTTTAAAACCAGCCTCCAGGGGGAAGATTAACTGGACAGGTGTGCTTGACTGCTTGGAGATCGCCACGCCTCCAATACGTACTACAAGGAGAAAAATGTGAAAAATTTCAGCCCGCACAACCCTTAGCAGGTGCAGATTGCTGTGGCGAAATAGAAATATAAATGTAAAAACACAAAATGCAATCGCACACTGCAACCAGCTCTCTGCCCTACCTTTATGCTGGATGTTGAATAAGGCATTGGTGTACATTTTGGCCAAAGCGTAATAAGCCACTCACCGCGTCAAGGTTGCCTTCATGAGTGGTCCCTAACACTAGTTCCTACCCTTTATGGGCCATGACAGCCACATAAAGTCCAGGGAGCGCAGGTACAGCATGCATGCCAAGCACAATCTGCTTTTAACCCCGTCCGGTGCCATTACAGCTTTCATCGGATCCAGGGATGCAAGTACTCACATGCATGCTGAGCCCACTTTATACTTCTCCTGGAACCTAATAGCTACTGGTAGGTGCTGTATAAGCAGACTCAGTTTTATACTGACTTTAAAACCAGCCTCCAGGGGGAAGATTAACTGGACAGGTGTGCTTGACTGCTTGGGGATCGCCACGCCTCCAATACGTACTACAAGGAGAAAAATGTGAAAAATTTCAGCCCGCACAACCCTTAGCAGGTGCAGATTGCTGTGGCGAAATAGAAATATCAATGTAAAAACACAAAATGCAATCGCACACTGCAACCAGCTCTCTGCCCTACCTTTATGCTGGATGTTGAATAAGGCATTGGTGTACATTTTGGCCAAAGCGTAATAAGCCACTCACCGCGTCAAGGTTGCCTTCATGAGTGGTCCCTAACACTAGTTCCTACCCTTTATGGGCCATGACAGCCACATAAAGTCCAGGGAGCGCAGGTACAGCATGCACGCTAAGTACACTCTGCTTTTAACCCTGTCCGGTGCCATTACAGCTTTCATCGGATCCAGGGATGCAAGTACTCACATGCATGCTGAGCCCACTTTATACTTCTCCTGGAGCCTAATAGCTACTGGTAGGTGCTGTATAAGCAGACTCAGTTTTATACTGACTTTCAAACCAGCCTCCAGGGGGAAGATTAACTGGACAGGTGTGCTTGACTGCTTGGAGATCGCCACGCCTCCAATACGTACTACAAGGAGAAAAATGTGAAAAATTTCAGCCCGCACAACCCTTAGCAGGTGCAGATTGCTATGGCGAAATAGAGGTATAAATGTAAAAACACAAAATGCAATCGCACACTGCAACCAGCTCTCTGCCCTACCTTTATGCTGGATGTTGAATAAGGCCCACATGCGGTCCCCACCTTGCTAAAGTAAGAACCACAACATGGACGCCAACAACCCAATTAAAGCAAAATTAACATTTTTAAAATAAAATAAAACAAAATAAATTATTTTGGTGAATGAAGCGTAAAACCGCAGGAATGTATTAAATGAAAACGTTTTTATTCTATGTATATTCAAATCAAATTCTTGACAATATACGATGAATAGCAAATATTAAACATGAACATTTTATGAAAATAATAATACTCAGTACTTGTCATATTACAAGGGCTAATAAGTGGTCCATGCTGGTTCTCCTTTGCATGATCTTCAAAAAAAAATTCCACAGTTAGATTTTAATAATTTTGTATATTTCAGACACATTACTTGGCAGCATTAGGCCAAACAGTAGCAGTAAAATAGTAACGCAACAGTAGAAGGCATACAAATCAAAGGGCCAAACAATTAAGGATAACTACTGAAACTACCATTAAAATAGAAAAATCTGTTGTCTAAAGGCCACACATAGCTAAACTAAACTCTGCAGGAACAGGGCAGACAAAAGCAGGTAAATGTAAACACCATAGTAAAAGGTCTACACCAAGTTCGCCTAACCCTGCAGGACAGGCAGCATCATAATTTAATGTTAAAATTGGAGAATAAAGAGTAATTATAACTACATGTTCAGGACAGACAGATGCAGCATCAACTAGATGGAAGTTTGAAATGGTTGAGCATAAGGTCTACACATAACTTGGCACAACTCAGTAGGAAATGCATAATCAACATTTAAATATAATGATGTAGTGTAAGGACTAAACAAAAATCAGCCTGATCAGCAAATTCAATAGCAGCATCAACAGGATGGAAGATGGAAAATGTCTAGTAAAAGGCCTAAACATAGCTCTGAATAACTCATCAGGACAGACAGCAACATGTTCAAAGCTGGCAGCAGCAATGTGTACTGCTGAATGGAAAACCAACAGGCCATGGTAAGCCCATAAAAGAAATATGACATGTCAGACAGCAACACGTTCAAAGTTGGCAGCAGCAATGTGTACTGCTGAATGGGAAACTAACAGGCCACGGTAAGCCCATAAATGAAATATGACAAGTCATTCAGCAGCACGTTCAAAGTTGGCAGCAGCAATGTGTACTGCTGAATGGGAAACCAACAGGCCATGGTAAGCCCATTAATGAAATATGAAATGTCAGTCAGCAGCACGTTCAAAGTTGGCAGCAGCAATGTCTACTGCTGAATGGGAAACCAACAGGCCATGGTAAGCCCATTAATGAAATATGACATGTCAGTCAGCAGCACGTTCAAAGTTGGCAGCAGCAATGTGTACTGCTGAATGGGAAACCAACAGGCCATGGTAAGCCCATTAATGAAATATGACATGTCAGTCAGCAGCACGTTCAAAGTTGGCAGCAGCAATGTGTACTGCTGAATGGGAAACCAACAGGCCATGGTAAGCCCATTAATGAAATATGACATGTCAGTCAGCAGCACGTTCAAAGTTGGCAGCAGCAATGTGTACTGCTAAATGGGAAACCAACAGGCCATTGTAAGCCCATTAATGAAATATGACATGTCAGTCAGCAGCACGTTCAAAGTTGGCAGCAGCAATTTGTACTGCTGAATGGGAAACCAACAGGCCATGGTAAGCCCGTAATGAAATATGACATGTCAGTCAGCAGCACGTTCAAAGTTGGCAGCAGCAATCTGTACTGCTGAATGGGAAACCAACAGGCCATGGTAAGCTCATTAATGAAATATGACATATCAGTCAGCAGCACGTTCAAAGTTGGCAGCAGCAATTTGTACTGCTGAATGGGAAACCAACAGGCCATGGTAAGCCCATTAATGAAATATGACATGTCAGTCAGCAGCACGTTCAAAGTTGGCAGCAGCAATGTGTACTGCTGAATGGGAAACCAACAGGCCATGGTAAGCCCATTAATGAAATATGACATGTCAGTCAGCAGCACGTTCAAAGTTGGCAGCAGCAATTTGTACTGCTGAATGGGAAACCAACAGGCCATGGTAAGCCCATTAATGAAATATGACATGTCAGTCAGCAGCACGTTCAAAGTTGGCAGCAGCAATGTGTACTGCTGAATGGGAAACCGACAGGACATGGTAAGCCCATTAATGAAATATGACATATCAGTCAGCAGCACGTTCAAAGTTGGCAGCAGCAATTTGTACTGCTGAATGGGAAACCAACAGGCCATGGTAAGCCCATTAATGAAATATGACATGTCAGTCAACAGCATGTTCAAAGTTGGCAGCAGCAATTTGTACTGCTGAATGGGAAACCAACAGGCCATGGTAAGCCCATTAATGAAATATGACATGTCAGTCAGCAGCACGTTCAAAGTTGGCGGCAGCAATGTGTACTCCTGAATGGGAAACCAACAGGCCACGGTAAGCCCATAAATGAAATATGACATGTCAGTCAGCAGAACGTTCAAAGTTGGCAGCAGCAATGTGTACTGCTGAATGGAAAACCAACAGGCCATGGTAAGCCCATTAATGAAATATGACATGTCAGTCAGCAGCACGTTCAAAGTTGGCAGCAGCAATTTGTACTGCTGAATGGGAAACCAACAGGCCATGGTAAGCCCGTAATGAAATATGACATGTCAGTCAGCAGCACGTTCAAAGTTGGCAGCAGCAATGTGTACTGCTGAATGGGAAACCAACAGGCCATGGTAAGCTCATTAATGAAATATGACATGTCAGTCAGCAGCACGTTCAAAGTTGGCAGCAGCAATTTGTACTGCTGAATGGGAAACCAACAGGCCATGGTAAGCCCATTAATGAAATATGACATGTCAGTCAGCAGCACGTTCAAAGTTGGCAGCAGCAATGTGTACTGCTGAATGGGAAACCAACAGGCCATGGTAAGCCCATTAATGAAATATGTCATATCAGTCAGCAGCACGTTTAAAGTTGGCAGCAGCAATTTGTACTGCTGAATGGGAAACCAACAGGCCATGGTAAGCCCATTAATGAAATATGACATGTCAGTCAACAGCATGTTCAAAGTTGGCAGCAGCCATTTGTACTGCTGAATGGGAAACCAACAGGCCATGGTAAGCCCATTAATGAAATATGACATGTCAGTCAGCAGCACGTTCAAAGTTGGCAGCAGCAATTTGTACTGCTGAATGGGAAACCAACAGGCCATGGTAAGCCCATTAATGAAATATGACATGTCAGTCAGCAGCATGTTCAAAGTTGGTAGCAGCAATTTGTACTGCTGAATGGGAAACCAACAGGCCATGGTAAGCCCATTAATGAAATATGACATGTCAGTCAGCAGCACGTTCAAAGTTGGCAGCAGCAATTTATACTGCTGAATGGGAAACCAACAGGCCATGGTAAGCCCATTAATGAAATATGACATGTCAGTCAGCAGCACGTTCAAAGTTGGAAGCAGCAATGTGTACTGCTGAATGGGAAACCAACAGGCCATTGTAAGACCATTAATAAAATATGATATGTCAGTCAGCAGCACGTTCAAAGTTGGCAGCAGCAATTTGTACTCCTGAATAGGAAACCAACAGGCCATGGTAAGCCCATTAATGAAATATGACATGTCAGTCAGCAGCACGTTCAAAGTTGGCAGCAGCAATGTGTACTGTTGAATGGGAAACCAACAGGCCATGGTAAGCCCATTAATGAAATATGACATGTCAGTCAGCAGCACATTCAAAGTTGGCAGCAGCAATTTGTACTGCTGAATGGGAAACCAACAGGCCATGGTAAGCCCATTAATTAGATATGACATGTCAGTCAGCAGCACGTTCAAAGTTGGCAGCAGCAATTTGTACTGCTGAATGGGAAACCAACAGACCATGGTAAGCCCATTAATGAAATATGACATGTCAGTCAGCAGCACGTTCAAAGTTGGCAGCAGCAATGTGTACTGTTGAATGGGAAACCAACAGGCTATGGTAAGCCCATTAATGAAATATGACATGTCAGTCAGCAGCACGCTCAAAGTTGGCAGCAGCAATGTGTACTGCTGAATGGGAAACCAACAGGCCACGGTAAGCCCATTAATGAAATATGACATGTCAGTCAGCAGCACGTTCAAAGTTGGCAGCAGCAATTTGTACTGCTGAATTGGAAACCAACAGGCCACGGTAAGCCCATTAATGAAATATGACATGTCAGTCAGCAGCACGTTCAAAGTTGGCAGCAGCAATGTGTACTGCTGAATGGGAAACCAACAGGCCACGGTAAGCCCATTAATGAAATATGACATGTCAGTCAGAAGCACGTTCAAAGTTGGCAGCACCAATGTGTACTGCTGAATGGGAAAACAACACGCCATGGTAAGCCCATTAATGAAATATGACATGTCAATCAGCAGCATGTTCAAAGTTGGCAGCAGCAATTTGTACTGCTGAATGGGAAACCAACAGGCCATGGTAAGCCCATTAATGAAATATGACATGTCAGTCAGCAGCACGTTCAAAGTTGGCAGCAGCAATGTGTACTACTGAATGGGAAACCAACAGGCCATGGTAAGCCCATTAATGAAATATGACATGTCAGTCAGCAGCACGTTCAAAGTTGTCAGCAGCAATGTGTACTGCTGAATGGGAAACCAACAGGCCATGGTAAGCCCATTAATAAGATATGACATGTCAGTCAGCAGCACGTTCAAAGTTGGCAGCAGCAATGTGTACTGTTGAATGGGAAACCAACAGGCCATGGTAAGCCCATTAATGAAATATGACATGTCAGTCAGCAGCACATTCAAAGTTGGCAGCAGCAATTTGTACTGCTGAATGGGAAACCAACAGGCCATGGTAAGCCCATTAATAAGATATGACATGTCAGTCAGCAGCACGTTCAAAGTTGGCAGCAGCAATTTGTACTGCTGAATGGGAAACCAACAGACCATGGTAAGCCCATTAATGAAATATGACATGTCAGTCAGCAGCACGTTCAAAGTTGGCAGCAGCAATGTGTACTGTTGAATGGGAAACCAACAGGCTATGGTAAGCCCATTAATGAAATATGACATGTCAGTCAGCAGCACGCTCAAAGTTGGCAGCAGCAATGTGTACTGCTGAATGGGAAACCAACAGGCCACGGTAAGCCCATTAATGAAATATGACATGTCAGTCAGCAGCATGTTCAAAGTTGGCAGCAGCAATTTGTACTGCTGAATTGGAAACCAACAGGCCACGGTAAGCCCATTAATGAAATATGACATGTCAGTCAGCAGCACGTTCAAAGTTGGCAGCAGCAATGTGTACTGCTGAATGGGAAACCAACAGGCCACGGTAAGCCCATTAATGAAATATGACATGTCAGTCAGAAGCACGTTCAAAGTTGGCAGCACCAATGTGTACTGCTGAATGGGAAAACAACACGCCATGGTAAGCCCATTAATGAAATATGACATGTCAATCAGCAGCATGTTCAAAGTTGGCAGCAGCAATTTGTACTGCTGAATGGGAAACCAACAGGCCATGGTAAGCCCATTAATGAAATATGACATGTCAGTCAGCAGCACGTTCAAAGTTGGCAGCAGCAATGTGTACTACTGAATGGGAAACCAACAGGCCATGGTAAGCCCATTAATGAAATATGACATGTCAGTCAGCAGCACGTTCAAAGTTGGCAGCAGCAATGTGTACTGCTGAATGGGAAACCAACAGGCCATGGTAAGCCCATTAATGAAATATGACATGTCAGTCAGCAGCACGTTCAAAGTTGGCAGCAGCAATTTGTACTGCTGAATGGGAAACCAACAGGCCATGGTAAGCCCATTAATGAAATATGACATGTCAGTCAGCAGCACGTTCAAAGTTGGCAGCAGCAATTTGTACTGCTGAATGGGAAACCAACAGGCCATGGTAAGCCCAATAATGAAATATGACATGTCATTCAGCAGCACGTTCAAAGTTGGCAGCAGCAATTTGTACTGCTGAATGGGAAACCAACAGGCCATGGTAAGCCCATTAATGAAATATGACATGTCAGTCAGCAGCACGTTCAAAGTTGGCAGCAGCAATGTGTACTGCTGAATGGGAAACCAACAGGCCATGGTAAGCCCATTAATGAAATATGACATGTCAGTCAGCAGCACGTTCAAAGTTGGCAGCAGCAATTTGTACTGCTGAATGGGAAACCAACAGGCCATGGTAAGCCCATTAATGAAATATGAAAAGTCAGTCAGCAGCACGTTCAAAGTTGGCAGCAGCAATTTGTACTGCTGAATGGGAAACCAACAGGCCATGGTAAGCCCATTAATGAAATATGACATGTCAGTCAGCAGCACGTTCAAAGTTGGCAGCAGCAATGTGTACTGCTGAATGGGAAACCAACAGGCCATGGTAAGCCCATTAATGAAATATGACATGTCAGTCAGCAGCACGTTCAAAGTTGGCAGCAGCAATTTGTACTTCTGAATGGGAAACCAACAGGCCATGGTAAGCCCGTAATGAAATATGACATGTCAGTCAGCAGCACGTTCAAAGTTGGCAGCAGCAATGTGTACTGCTGAATGGGAAACCAACAGGCCATGGTAAGCTCATTAATGAAATATGACATGTCAGTCAGCAGCACGTTCAAAGTTGGCAGCAGCAATGTGTACTGCTGAATGGGAAACCAACAGGCCATGGTAAGCCCATTAATGAAATATGACATGTCAGTCAGCAGCACGTTCAAAGTTGGCAGCAGCAATGTGTACTGATGAATGGGAAACCAACAGGCCATGGTAAGCCCATTAATGAAATATGACATATCAGTCAGCAGCACGTTCAAAGTTGGCAGCAGCAATTTGTACTGCTGAATGGGAAACCAACAGGCCATGGTAAGCCCATTAATGAAATATGACATGTCAGTCAACAGCATGTTCAAAGTTGGCAGCAGCATTTTGTACTGCTGAATGGGAAACCAACAGGCCATGGTAAGCCCATTAATGAAATATGACATGTCAGTCAGCAGCACGTTCAAAGTTGGCAGCAGCAATGTGTACTGCTGAATGGGAAACCAACAGGCCATGGTAAGCCCATTAATGAAATATGACATGTCAGTTAGCAGCACGTTCAAAGTTGGCAGCAGCAATGTGTACTGCTGAATGGGAAACCAACAGGCCATGGTAAGCCCATTAATGAAATATGACATGTCAGTCAGCAGCACGTTCAAAGTTGGCAGCAGCAATTTGTACTGCTGAATGGGAAACCAACAGACCATGGTAAGCCCATTAATGAAATATGACATGTCAGTCAGCAGCACGTTCAAAGTTGGCAGCAGCAATGTGTACTGTTGAATGGGAAACCAACAGGCCATGGTAAGCCCATTAATGAAATATGACATGTCAGTCAGCAGCACGTTCAAAGTTGGCAGCAGCAATGTGTACTGCTGAATGGGAAACCAAAAGGCCACGGTAAGCCCATTAATGAAATATGACATGTCAGTCAGCAGCACGTTCAAAGTTGGCAGCAGCAATGTGTACTGCTGAATGGGAAACCAACAGGCCACGGTAAGCCCATTAATGAAATATGACATGTCAGTCAGAAGCACGTTCAAAGTTGGCAGCACCAATGTGTACTGCTGAATGGAAAAACAACAGGCCATGGTAAGCCCATTAATGAAATATGACATGTCAATCAGCAGCATGTTCAAAGTTGGCAGCAGCAATTTGTACTGCTGAATGGGAAACCAACAGGCCATGGTAAGCCCATTAATGAAATATGACATGTCAGTCAGCAGCACGCTCAAAGTTGCCAGCAGCAATGTGTACTACTGAATGGGAAACCAACAGGCCATGGTAAGCCCATTAATGAAATATGACATGTCAGTCAGCAGCACGTTCAAAGTTGGCAGAAGCAATTTGTACTGCTGAATGGGAAACCAACAGGCCATGGTAAGCCCATTAATGAAATATGACATGTCAGTCAGCAGCACGCTCAAAGTTGCCAGCAGCAATGTGTACTACTGAATGGGAAACCAGCAGGCCATGGTAAGCCCATTAATGAAATATGACATGTCAGTCAGCAGCACGTTCAAAGTTGGCAGCAACAATGTGTACTGCTGAATGGGAAACCAACAGGCCATGGTAAGCCCATTAATGAAATATGACATGTCAGTCAGCAGTACGTTCAAAGTTGGCAGCAGCAATGTGTACTGCTGAATGGGAAACCAACAGGCCATGGTAAGCCCATTAATAAGATATGACATGTCAGTCAGCAGCACGTTCAAAGTTGGCAGCAGAAATTTGTACTGCTGAATGGGAAACCAACAGGCCATTGTAAACCCATTAATGAAATATGACATGTCAGTCAGCAGCACGTTCAAAGTTGGCAGCAGCAATGTGTACTGCTGAATGGGAAACCAATAGGCCATGGTAAGCCCATTAATGAAATATGACATGTCAGTCAGCAGCACGTTCAAAGTTGGCAGCAGCAATTTGTACTGCTGAATGGGAAACCAACAGGCCATGGTAAGCCCATTAATGAAATATGACATGTCAGTCAGCAGCACGTTCAAAGTTGGCAGCAGCAATGTGTACTGCTGAATGGGAAACCAACAGGCCATGGTAAGCCCATTAATAAGATATGACATGTCAGTCAGCAGCACGTTCAAAGTTGGCAGCAGAAATTTGTACTGCTGAATGGGAAACCAACAGGCCATTGTAAACCCATTAATGAAATATGACATGTCAGTCAGCAGCACGTTCAAAGTTGGCAGCAGCAATGTGTACTGCTGAATGGGAAACCAACAGGCCATGGTAAGCCCATTAATGAAATATGACATGTCAGTCAGCAGCACGTTCAAAGTTGTCAGCAGCAATTTGTACTGCTGAATGGGAAACCAACAGGCCATGGTAAGCCCATTAATGAAATATGACATGTCAGTCAGCAGCACGTTCAAAGTTGGCAGCAGCAATTTGTACTGCTAAATGGGAAACCAACAGGCCATGGTAAGCCCATTAATGAAATATGACATGTCAGTCAGCAGCACGTTCAAAGTTGGCAGCAGCAATGTGTACTGCTGAATGGGAAACCAACAGGCCACGGTAGGCCCATAACTTAAAAAAAATGCAACTCTGACAGCAGCAGGTATTCAGTGTGCTGAGGAAATGTGATGACATGCATAATAATTAAACAATTGGGCATTCTAGAATGAAAATTTTGATTATATTAAGATTTTGCTTCCACACCATAAAGTATTGATAAATTAAGTAGACACGCCGCATGCATCGGTAGTCAACAATTTATTCTTTAAAGCATATTGAGTCAGTATCAGAACACTGCGCCTACACAGACAGCCTAACCGTGTTATTATTCCTACACGCCAGAGGGCACTAGTAGTGGTGGTGTATATCAGCGGCTATCTCGTCCTCCTTTTGTCTGTGATGAGTAATGGGTACGGCCGCTCTCCACACCCATACATGATCTTCAGCGCACACACGCTGTGCTCCAGGCCCACGACTGGACCTATCCATCCTGTGCCCACATGAGCACAGAAGGCACTGATGAGGCAGCTCTCCTGGGCCAGGGTCTTGAAGTGTCGCCTGTATTAGTTCACCTTCTCATCATCGAAGACTCAGCTGCGTTCCCCTGGCTGCTGTGGGTGTTACAGGCGTTTGGGTTCAATGCGCATCCTTGATGAACTATTGCAAGTCATAGTGCAGAACAAGACTTTAAATGCGAGGCTCGTCTACAACCCGGGGGGGGGGGGGGGGGTTCTAGGCAAAGTTAAGGGGATGACAGGCAAAGTGGAGCACCTTCTGTCATGGCCATGGCTTTGACCGTGATTCCTGAACCGCATGCGGTTGTCAGCGGTTTTGTTTGGTTGTCAATCACAGGTGAGGGCTTTGGTTTTTGCCTCACCTGTGGTTGCCGCTGGCAACAGTTTTTATGTGGCAGCATTGCAGCCTGAGTTGTGTCGTGGCTGCTTGCTGTGTTATGCGTGCGGTTCCACTTGGCAACTTGTGTGTTTGGTGTGCACTTCCCATGTTTGGTGTGCACGGGGTTGTTTGTCTATTCACTTCCCCTTTAAGTTGCTGTTTTCCCTTCCCTGGTGATGGAAGGGTTAACTCCCTTTCTGTGTGTTTGAGACACTGGGTGAGTCTGTGTGGGTGTGGCCACTTAGGCCTATAAAGCCTCTGTGTTTGGCATGGCTCAGTGGGTTGCTTCAGCCATGCTTAGCTTGAGCAGCCTCCTGTGAATACCATCTGCCAGTGAGGGCCACCTTTGTGGTCATAAAGATTATGTCACATTAACTTTATGTCATGTTTATGTGTGATGTCTATGTGATGTTCAGTTGGGATTTTCCTTTGTTGTTTGGTGCAGCTTATGGATCTGGATTCCTGTGTGTGGATATGTGTTTGCTGGGTTCATTCCATGTTCTGTGGACATCAGCTTGCCAGCATAGGGATCCAGTCAGCAAGGCTGTGGCAGGTAGGTGGAACTAGTTCAGTTCACCTGCCATATCCGTAAGACTGTTTGTGTTCCCCTTTTCCCTGCAGCTTGGCCAGTGAGACCCCTGTTCCTCCGTGTCCAGTAGGAACAGGTCGTCTTACCCTGACTCCTAGGTCGGAGGGTGAGTTAGGGATCCGAGATTCCTGAGCATAGGTCCTCCTACCTTAAAGGTCGGCCCATGCAGCTAGGAGTTAGGGTCAGGTTAGGGATGCTTTAGGAGGTGACCTGCTCCCTAATCCTGTCGTCCTGGCCGAGCAGCCTAACATCATGTGGCATCGCACGGCTGAGGAATTTCGTCGGTGCTCATGCTGTCGGAAGCACCAACGGACCCCATGTAGTCTGCCACCATGCGGGCCAGCCGCTGGTGGTGACTGCTGCTGCTGCTGCTACTGGGTCGCGCAGACTGGTAGAACGACCGCATCTCACCCAGGTCACCTGCTCGGCTGGTGCTGCTAGTGCCAGCTACCTGCTGGGTGAGATGGGCGGGGAGAACTGGAGCGTGAGGCCGAGGGTTGGCCTGCTCCAGCCGCTTGATCAGACAGGCCCGCAGTTGATCCATCCGGGCCTGTCTACGGCTGGCTGGGATGAACTGCTCCAGTTTCCCCTTGCAGCGAGGCTCTAAAAGGGTGGCCAACCAATAATCTTCCCTCTCCTTTATTCTCTTGATCCGGTGGTCCCTCCGGAGGCATCGCAGCATGTGGGCAGCCATAGGGAAGAGGACAGCCCGCTGTGACTGTTCATGGCTGCCCAGGACCATGACTTCTTGGTCCTCCTGCTGCTGTTGCTGCTGCTCCCGGTCGGAGCTGCCCCTCCCCCGGACTAACGGTGCCCCCAACACCGTCTCTCCCTCCTGACCAGGCCCAGACTGCTGGACGTCTACAAATTCTTCCTCCTCCTCGTCTTGGGCCTGGTCTTGTTGGAGCATTGCTGCCTCCTCTTGCTCCAACAAGGCACTCTCCCCAGCCTCGAGCAGGCGATCTAGTGTCCTGTCCAGCAGGAACACTAAGGGGAGCACGTCATTGAGGCCAACCTGCTCCCCGCTGACCATCTTGGTCGTCTGCTCAAATGGGGCCAACGCATGGCAGACCTGCTGTATCTGCCCCCACTCCGCATTAGTGATGTATGGGAGTGGTTGTGCTGGCCCTGGAGTGCCTTGGTCCAGCAGGTATTCCCTCACCGCCCTTCGCTGCTCCCACAACCTCTCCAGCATGTGGAGGGTGGAGTTCCACCGCGTCACACTGTCCACAATCAGCCTGTGAGGTGGCAGGCTGTTGTCCTGCTGCAGTTTGGACAGGGACGCGGCAGCAGTTGGGGAGCATCTAAAGTGGCTGGCAATCCTCCGTACCCTTGGCACAATGTCACTCAACCCTTCGTATGTTCGGAGGAATTTCTGCACAACTAGGTTGAGGACATGTGCCATGCAGGGCACGTGTGTCAGACTACCAGCATGGAGGGCGGCGAGTAGGTTGCTGCCATTGTCACAGACAACCATACCTGCCTGGAGCCTTCGGGGTGTCAGCCACTTCTGAACCTGATCCTGTAGTGCGGCCAGAACGTCAGGTCCAGTGTGTCTCCGTTCCCCTAAGCTCACAAGCTGGAGCACGGCCTGGCAGCGGACGTGCACCACACTCGCGTAGCTACGGGGACGCTTGCTGGGGGGCTCTGCAGCGGTGGAGACAGTGGCTTGTGGGGCGAGAGAAGCAGTTCTCCCCTGGACACCCTGGGGCGGCACCACAAACTCAGATGCCGCCGTTCCCTCCCCGGCGCCTCGGAGGGAAACCCAATGGGCATTAAAACTGATATAGCGTCCCTGCCCATGCCTGCTGGTCCAAGCATCCATTGTCAGATGCACCCTGTCACTGACAGCATGATCCAGCGACAGGGATACCTTCTGCACAATGTGCTGGTGTAGGGCAGGGACGCCAGTCCTGGCAAAGAAATGGCGGCTGGGGACACGCCATCTGGGTTGTGCCTGCTCCAACATCTGCCGGAATGGATTGCTGTCCACAAGATTGAAGGGCAGCAGATGATGGGCGATAACCCTTGCCAGGAGCCCATTGAGTGAACCCACGCGTCGGTCCCCGGGGGCATAGGGCGCGGTGCGTTCAAAAAGGTCAGCAACCGTGGGCTGGCGCCGGACGGCAGTGGAGGACATAGAGGAGGGTGCGGTGGAGGCAGAGGTCTGGCTGCCGGTACCAGTACCTCTAGGAGAGGGAACGGGGGAGTGGGAAAGCCTTGTTGGAAGTGGTTGGGGTGGCTGCAGAACAGTGGCAGGAGCTGCTGTCCCCTGCGCACTGCTGGTGGCGCCACTGCTGTGACCACCCCGCATCTGTTCCCACTCCCGCCAGTGGTTGACTCGTAAGTGCTGGGTGAGGGCAGTGGTACCCAGCCAAACCGCAGACCTCCCTCTCCTCACCCTGGCATGGCACAGATTACAAATGCCAATTGTGGCATCATCTGGTGCCAGGGTGAAGTAAGCCCAAACAGGCGACTTACGTACCACCCTCCTGTCAGATGGGGCAGTGCTGACTTGCGCCTGCTCGGGCTCGATGCAGACAGGTGGATCTGGCTGCTGCTGCCTCCTCCTACTGCCATTACCAGTGGAGCCCCTGACGCTGGGCTCACTGGCAACCTGTCGCACCATTTGCCTCTGGTGCCTACCTTCCTCCTCATCAGTGCTGCTGATGCCTGACAAGGGAGGTGGCACCCATTCTCTGTCACCCTCCTCTTCGTCCCCCGATATGTCAGACACAGGGCCAACCAGTGGTGGACTGAGGGGAACAGCAGAAGTGGGGCCCCTGACCTGGCTCCTCTGTCCCCTCGCTGACACCTGGGTCTGACTAGGTGTGGGGTTTCGCTGGCTGAAACTGTCCGCACCTGTTGGAAGGGATGTCACTGGGGTACATACAGGTGGTACCCCCTCCATCTCCTCCTCCATCCCTTCCATAAGGTCCTGACCCTCAGGACTGAACTGCAAATCAGCCTCCTGCAATACCTCCCCCAAGGTGTCCCTCTCACTGTCGCTGTCAAACAGGAGCAGGGACGATTCTTGGGGGCTGGGGGTTGGTCCTACAGGAGACGAAGTGCAGAGGCTGCTCGGAGCCGGGGCAGAGGACTCTGTGGCACTGGCTTGTGCCACGAGAGACACAACGTTCTCGGCATCCTGTGAGGTAATTCTCCTGCTGCCAGTGCCCAAAAAATCGCGAATAAGGCGGACGCCCCTGACACCTGTGTCCGCACTTCGGTGGGTAGAGGAGCGGCCCCGTGCTGGCAGCTGTCCAGCACTGGGACCAACTACTCTCCTACCCCTGCTGCTTGATCGTGAAGACCTCATTATTTTTTATTGAATTTATACAAAAATTAAATTATATAATGTGGTTTAGGGAAAAAGTTTATTGGGATGGGGACTGTGGTACAATAAAGAAAACCAAATTTATATAATAAATCAACGAAAATACTTTTTTTTTCTTTTTTTTTTCTTTTTTTTTTAACTAACAAAGGACGTAGACACTGACACGACACAAACTAAACAATAATAAACGAAAACTACTAAACTTTTTTTGTCTTTTTTTTTAACTAACAAAGGACGTAGACACTGACAAGACACAAACTAAACAGTAATAAACAAAAACTAAAAACTTTTTTTGTCTTTTTTTTTTAACTAACAAAGGACGTAGACACTGACACAACACAAACTAAACAGTAATAAACGAAAACTAATAAACTTTTTTTGTCTTTTTTTTGTCTTTTTTTTTTAACTAACAAAGGACGTAGACACTGACACAACACAAACTAAACAGTAATAAACGAAAACTAATAAACTTTTTTTTGTCTTTTTTTTTTTAACTAACAAAGGACATAGACACTGACAAGACACAAACTAAACAGTAATACACAAAAACTAATAAACTTTTTTTGTCTTTTTGTTTTTAACTAACAAAGGACGTAGACACTGACAAGACACAAACTAAACAGTAATAAACAAAAACTAATAAACTTTTTTTTGTCTTTTTTTTTTAACTAACAAAGGACGTAGACACTGACACGACACAAACTAAACAGTAATAAACGAAAACTAATAAACTTTTTTTGTCTTTTTTTTTTAACTAACAAAGGACATAGACACTGACAAGACACAAACTAAACAGTAATAAACAAAAACTAATAAACTTTTTTTTGTCTTTTTTTTTAACTAACAAAGGACGTAGACACTGACACGACACAAACTAAACAGTAATAAACGAAAACTAATAAACTTTTTTTGTCTTTTTTTTTTTTAACTAACAAAGGACGTAGACACTGACACGACACAAACTAAACAGTAATAAATGAAAACTAATAAACTTTTTTTGTCTTTTTTTTTTTTAACTAACAAAGGACGTAGACACTGACAACACAAACTAAACAGTAATAAACAAAAACTAATAAACTTTTTTTTGTCTTTTTTTTTAACTAACAAAGGACGTAGACACTGACACGACACAAACTAAACAGTAATAAACGAAAACTAATAAACTTTTTTTGTCTTATTTTTTTTTTAACTAACAAAGGACGTAGACACTGACACGACACAAACTAAACAGTAATAAATGAAAACTAATAAACTTTTTTTGTCTTTTTTTTTTTAACTAACAAAGGACGTAGACACTGACAACACAAACTAAACAGTAATAAACGAAAACTAATAAACTTTTTTTTGTCTTTTTTTTTAGCTAACAAAGGACGTAGACACTGACACGACACAAACTAAACAGTAATAAATGAAAACTAATAAACTTTTTTGTCTTTTTTTTTTTTAACTAACAAAGGACGTAGACACTGACAACACAAACTAAACAGTAATAAACGAAAACTAATAAACTTTTTTTTATTTTAATTACAAACACTAAACTAGAAAACTAAAAAAAAAAACTAAAGCCTACACTATAACTAACCTACACCCTTCACTAGAAACTATCAGCTAACTAATCTATTCACTAACATAAATAAATTATTATTTTTCTCCTAACTATGCCCTACACTACACCCTGCACTAGAAACTATCAGCTACACTAATCTATTACCTAACCTAAATAAATGATTATTTTTCTCCTAACTCTGTACCCTAATCTTTAACCAGCTACACTAACCTACCCTATCTAAAACTATCAGATTCAACAATGAATTCGATTTAGAATTTGCTTTTAAAAAAGCAAAGCACTGCACAGTTCCAAGCTCCTCTCTCAATCACCACCACATGAAACTGCACAAAATGGCTGCCGTGACAAAATCTTATATAGTAATTGGGTGGGCAACTTTCTGATTGATTGCTAGGGATGTTGCTAACCTGTTGGACTCCTTCTCATTGGCCCACAATCTAAAATGAGGGAAGGATTAGTGTCCTCACGAAGAGCCGATATTCGCATGTGCGCTAATAAAATCGCATTACGAAAATTCGCGCCTCAATCACTTTCTAGGCAATGTGAGTAAGATCTGAGATTTTGGACTTTTGGGAATCAATCGAGATACAGTGGGGGGTGATGACAGTCGTTTACAGAGTACAGATCAATGTAATCTGTGCGGTGGAAACTGAAATAAAAAATACGAATATTCGTAAATCAAATTTTTCGAAGTTCTAAATATTCGCGAATATGGTGCTCTACTATATGAATGCAAAGCCCTTTGCCTCTGTTCTGGGACAAGTGCAGATATTCGTCTGTGCGCTAATATAATCGCATTACGAAGATTCGCACCTCATTTCACTAATGTATGAATGCAAAGCCCCTTTGCCTCTCCATTCTGGTACAAGTGCCGATATTCGTCTGTGCGCTAATATAATCGCATTACGAAGATTCGCACCTCAGTCACTTTCTCGGCAATGTGAGACTTTTGGGAATCAATCGAGATACAGTGGGGGGTGATGACAGTAGTTTACAGAGTACAGATCAATGTAATCTGTACGGTGAAAACTAAATAAAAAAAAAACGAATATTCGTAAATCGAATTTTTAGAAGTTCTAAATATTCGCGAATATAGTGCTATACTATATGAATGCAAAGCCCTTTGCCTCTGTTCTGGGACAAGTGCAGATATTCGCCTGTGCGCTAATATAATCGCCTTACGAAGATTCGCAACTCAATTCACTAATGTATGAATGCAAAGCCTTTTGCCTCTCCGTTCTGGTACAAGTGTATATAATCGTATATAATCGCATTACGAAGATTCGCGCCTCAATCACTTTCTCGGCAATGTGAGTAAGATCTGAGCTTTTGGACCTTTGGGAAACAATCAATATGTGAACTGTAATTTTGTGGAGAAAAAAAAAACAAAAAAAAACGAATATTCGTTTTTACAAATATATAGCACTATATTCGAAATATTCGCGAAATCGCAAATTCGCTTTTCGAATATTCGCGCTCAAAACTAATTGCTGATATTTTGCATTGAAAAAAATAATGAATGGAGATCGCAAATTCTAATAATCCATCTGGTATGTCACTGTCCATGTTGTGGGACTATTTGTGCACTTCTAGTAAATATTTGGTGGCTGCAAATATGACCTGATGGTATTCCAGGATCGCCTGCCTTTAAAGTGAATGGGGCCCGCCGCAAACTTGCGGTTCACGAACATTTGATCGTGTTCGCGAACTGTCCCGGCCGATGTTCGTCCATCACTATTCTTGTCGTCTGCACCTCAAGAACATCGCCAGAATCCACCCTTTTCTTAGGTTGGAAACGGCAAAAAACTCTTGTTGTTGCCTTGATTCATTCTCGTCTTGAATACTGCAACGCATTACTCATCGGTCTCCCTCTCACTAAACTCTCCCCCTTCAGTTTGTCCTAAATGCTGCAGCCAGGCTCATCTATCCATCCAGCCGCTACACTGATGCTACTAGCCTGTGCCAATCACTTCACTGGTTGCCCATCCACCACAGAATAAACTTCTCACCCACAAAGCTCTGCACAGTGCTGCAGCAGCTCCATACATCTCCTCCCTCATCTCCATCTACCACCCTACTCCTGCTCTCCACAGTGCTGCACCTCCATACATCTCCTCCCTCATCTCCATCTACCACCCTACTCCTGCTCTCCACAGTGCTGCACCTCCATATATCTCCTCCCTCATCTCCATCTACCACCCTACTCCTGCTCTCCACAGTACTGCACCTCCACACATCTCCTCCCTCATCTCCATCTACCACCCTACTCCTGCTCTCCACAGTGCTGCACCTCCATACATCTCCTCCCTCATCTCCATCTACCACCCTACTCCTGCTCTCCACAGTGCTGCACCTCCATACATCTCCTCCCTCATCTCCATCTACCACCCTACTCCTGCTCTCCACAGTGCTGCACCTCCATACATCTCCTCCCTCATCTCCATCTACCACCCTACTCCTGCTCTCCGTTCTGTTAGCGACCTAAGATTAATAACCTCCATAATTCACACCTCTCACTTCCGTCTTCAAGACTTCTCTTGAGCTGCACCTTCTCTCTGGAATACTCTGCCCGGAATATTAGGTTAATTCACAACTTTTCCACCTTCAAACGTGCCTTAAAAACACATATTTTCAGGCAGGTTTATCAAGCTTCCTAAAATGACTTTTCCCCGACTAAACCTCTCCCCCACCAATGCCTCTATCCTAAACTCAATCCTCTAGTAGTCCCAAACCCAAAGCAGATCGGCCGGCACCCCTCCTGTCAGTTCAATAATGGCTCATATCCTACTTATCACAATCAACTACCTGATGTGTCACCCCCAATTCCTCATAGATTGCAAGCTCTTGCGAGCAGGGCCCTGTCTCCAAGTGTTTCAGTTGCATATTAGCCAGTTACTTTTGTTTCGTACATAAATCCTATGAATTTGTAAAGCGCTGCGGAATATGTTTTTTGCTTAAGATATGAAGGGAATGTGTCATTTTTAACTTTATGCCTTTTGGAGATCATTTCATCTCCAAGTTGCTTAATCTGTTCACAGCAGTATTGACCAGGGTGCCCAGACCATTGCATGTCACTGTATTCTTCAGCGAGTTCGCAGTTGCATTAGGGTATTCCGTTATAGGTCTGGTTTCCGTTATGCAGGATGGAAAACAAAGTCCTGTTATGCTTACACATAGAAATCTATTATGATGGATCAGATCAGAATGCCTCTTAAAGGCTTCCATTTTGCATTACGTCCAAGAATTCTGTTATATTCCGTTATAACTCGTTTTTAGTTCATAAAACTAAATATATCTTTCTTCTACAGACAGTGACATCTGCCAGAAATGTTCTGAAGATCAGTGGCCAGATCCAGGAAAAATAAGATGTCTTCCTAAAGTCTATGAATTTCTCTCATATAAAGAAGATACCGTGGCTTCAGTCTTCTCTGTAATTGTGATTCTATGCTGTGCTATAACCTGCTACATCATAAGAAAGTTCATCTTACATTGGGACACTCCTCTAGTAAAGGCCAATAACCGAACAGTGAGCTTCATTCTCCTGGTCTCCATCATATTGAGCTTCCTCTGTGTCTTCATGTTCCTTGGTCCTCCAGTAGACATAACCTGTAAGATGAGACAAACATCCTTTGGGATTTTCTTCTCAGTTGCACTCTCTTCAGTTTTGGCCAAGACTATCATGGTCTGCATTGCTTTCACAGCCACCAAACCAGGCAGTTCCTGGAGGAAGTTGGTGGAGATCAGAATGTCCTATTATGTGGTGGTGATATGTTCCTTCATACAAGTGAAGATCTGTGCTATTTGGTTGTCAGTGTCTCCTCCATATCAGGAGTTTGACCACCACTCTTATCCTGGGAAGATCATAATTCAGTGTAATGAAGGCTCAGATATCTGGTTCTACTCCATGTTGGGTTATCTGGGGCTCCTGGCAGCTGTGAGCCTTGTTCTGGCTTTCATGGTGAGGACATTACCGGACAGTTTTAATGAGGCCAAGTACATCACCTTCAGCATGCTGGTGTTCTGCAGCGTCTGGATCTCCATGATCCCAGCTTTTCTGAGCACCAGAGGAAAGAACATGGTGGCTGTGGAGATATTCGCCATATTGTCCTCAACTGCTGGAATATTAGCCTGTATATTCTTTCCTAAATGTTATATCCTAATAATGAAACCTGAGCTGAACTGCCGAAACCAATTAGTAAAAAAGTAAATTAAATGTAGTCACAATGAAGGATATACCATACAATGCATTGAGAAAGCCGTCAGACCCTTTCACATTTTCACATTTTATGTTGTGGCCATACAGTAAAATATATATTTTTTTAAATCCAGTTTTCCCTATCATTCTGCACACAATACTCCATAAAGAGAAAGTCAATGTAGAATGTTCACAATTTTTACAAATTTGTTGAAAAGACATAAACATAAGTATTCAGACCCGTAACTCAAAGCTTAGTGATTCCAGGCTCAAGTCTTCTTGCGGATCATGCCACAAGGTTTGCACCCCTGATTCTCTGCAATTCTTCTCAAGTTCTGTAAGGTTAGATGGACAGCCATTTTCAGGTCTCTCCTGAGATGTTTGATTGGGTTCAGGGCTCTAGCTGGGCCACTCAAGTATATTCACAGAGTTGTCTCTAAGTCGCTCCTATGCTGTCTTGGCTGTGTGCTTAGGATCATTGTCTCGTTGGAAGGTGAACCTTTGGCCCAATCTGATGCAGAACACTCTGGATCAGGTTTGCTCATTCAGCTTTTTCTCAACCCTGAGCAGTCTCCCTGTCCAGCCACTAAAAAACACCCCCCAACATGTTGCTAATACCACCATACTTCACTGTAAGGATGGTATTGGGCAAGTGATGGGCAGTGCCTTGTTTCCTCTAGATGGGATGCTTGAAATTGAGGCCAAAAAGATCAATCCTAGTTTCATTAGACCAGAAAATGAAACTAGGTGCATTTTTTATTTTTTTTGCAAACTCCAGATGACCTTCATGTGTCTTTTACTGAGGAGAGGCTTCTTTCAGGTTACAAATGCTGGAGTGCTACAGTGATTGTTGACCTACTGGAAGTTTCTCCCATCTGCACACAGGATCTTTGAAGCTAAGCCAGAGTGATTATTAGGTTATTGATCTCATTTCTATTACCAAGGTTCTTATACCTCGATTATCTAGTTTGGTGTGGTTGCCAGTTGTAGCAAAAGTCCTGGTTTTTTTAAACTTCTTCTATTTAAGAACTATGGTGGCCACTATACTCTTTGAAACTTTTGGTACAACATACATTTTTTGGTCCTCTTCTCCAGATCTGTGCCTCCAAAAATCCAGTGTTTGAGCTTATTACTGCCTTACAGGCAGTTCTATTTTCTTGATATGCAGTCAACTGTGAGACCTTATATAGTGTAGACAAGACTGTCCTTCTAAATTGTTTTCACAGGTGGTCTATAATCATGTTGAAGAAACATCTCAAAGATTATCCAGAGAAAGAAAAGGCCCCACTCCTAAATTTTAAGGACAATGGTGTGAATACTTATATCCAGGCCAAATTTTAATTTTTACTGTTTAATAAATTAGCAAAAATTGTGAAGTGCTGTTTTTACTTGTCATTATGGGCTTTTGAGTGCATTTTTTATTTTTATTTTAGGACAAGGAGCAGCATAACAAATGTGAGAAAAGTGAAAGGGTCTGAAGACTTTCTGTCTACACGTGACAGTGCCTCACTAGTTATTCCTCTATCCTAAGCTTATCCATCAAGAGCTGGTGCAGGGAAGCACTTGTGGCTTTATATTACTGGGAGGCGTGTAACTGCAAGTCCCAGGATTTCTAGTGCTGGTTCAGAATGTGAAAGTGGACTCTGCCTATGGTGTGATGCTGAGGATGAAGATAATCTGAACTGGCCTGTGAAATATTAGACTGAACTGAGCAGTAAAATAATTGAGTTCACAATTTCCTCTGCTTCCTTTCCATAATATGTTGCCTATGGGGAGGGAAAACTGTGGCCTGCTACTACTGGCCGAAAAGCCGGTGCCGACTGTGCAGCACACCAGACCCGCAGGGTATTACGATTGTGAGGTCACGGTTAATGGGCAAGCGAGGCTTACGCACAGTTCTGTAGGAAAACCATGGGCAGGCGTACAGCAGTGAAGGAGAGGCTGGCACAGGGGTACTCTGGGGCACACTCTGTATATAGGGACCAGGCCTGATGGTGGATGAGGTGCCCTGGATGTTGCAGGTGTTTTATGTGCCTGGGGCAAGGTCCCTTTAAGAAACGTGACGCCAGTGCCTGTAACGGTGGCACACCGATTTATAGTTGTAGTAATTGAGGAACACGGTGTTATGGTAAACCAAACTTTGCTTTACTGGGACAACAGTTCAACTTTGTACAGTTCAGTTTCAGTTCCACATTGAAGCAATCACGATTAGCAGGCTCCTTATAAATGGCAGACAAATGTTCTTTGCAAGATTATTTGCACTATTCCTCAGTTATTCTGGCTGGCTGTATTCCAAGGCCCGTATGCCCAAATGCTGGCTTTTATCCTTGGTAGCAATCTTTCTCAGGTATATATCACTTGCCTTAGCTCAATGTCCCTTCTGCCCTTCAACTTACTTGATTAGCTGGTACACTGGCTCTGCTCTGCTTGTGGGAACTGCAGGTTTCTCCCAGGAGGAAAACTCTTCTCATGGGGTGACTCTTCTGAGCTAAATTAGACTCAGGAACTTCAGGCTGGCTAGACTGCACTACTAGCCACCTGGACTGCACTAACTCTTCCCTGTCTGGGCCTACCTATATATACTCAGGGCTCTCTAGCTCCCTCTAACGTCTAGGAGGCTGAACTACACCCTAACAGGCCTGATATCCAGATAACACAGGGAAATGAACATACAACATCACGTTAATGCAATAGACATATTAACCCTTGTGTAGTGCCCACCTTTACCTAGTGGGACACTACAACTGTGCTGCTGCTCCTTGCAAAACAACCACCCACATTCTCACTTGCGGATGGTGTGGCATGGGTCTTTCATCTTCCAATACCTTGCCCATTACCACCCTGTTTTTACCAGACATTTTATTCTATAGCCTAAACAGTTAGTCCGCTGCACAACACAGGGACTACAAGGCTGGAAAATCTGTCACCGTCAGTTCAGGTTGTCAGAGTTGAGCGGACACCTGGATGTTCGGGTTCGACAGGTTCGGCCGAACTTCAGGAAAAAGTTTGAATTCGGGACCCGAACTTGACCCGAACTTGATTCTGAACCCGAACCCCATATAAGTCAATGGGGACCCGAACTTTTGAGCACTAAAATGGCAGTAAAAGTGTAATGGAAAGGGCTAGAGGGCTGCAAATGGCATCAAAATGTGGTTAAGAGCATGGCAAGTGCTCTGCAAACAAATGTGGATAGGGAAATGACTTTAAATAACATAAAATACGTAAAAATTATAAATTATAATCTTGATCTAGGAGGACGAGGTCCATATGGAGTAAGAGTTTGAGAAGACGGTGGATGTGGCGGTGTAGGTGAAAGCGGTGATGGAGGAGGAGGAGGTAGCCTACACTGCATTTTGGTTTTAAATTTTTTTAAATTTTTTTTAATTAGGGTACACCCCAAAACATTGGGAAATATAACCTGTGATAACGCCCCCTCCAGTCGTGCTAAACACACGTTCAGACAATACACTGGCTGCAGGGCAGGCCAGCACCTCCAAGGGGTAAATGGCAAGCTCAGGCCATGTGCCCAATTTGGAGACCCAGAAGTTGTCAGTCAGTTCGTGTAGGTGTGTGCACACCATGTTGCACGTCCCCGTGATGTTCACGATCCAATTGGATATCTTCTCTATCAACTTTCGATGTTCTTTTCTGCACCTACCATGGTGATCATGGGTGGCGGGGAATCAGGGTTCCAGGCTACAGAGGGAGCGTGAGAAAGAGAGACCACATCCAAGGGAGGATTAATTTTTTCAAATTTTAAATTATAGAGTTGAATTATGGGAGAAATTATTAACGCATAAAAGTGGGACAACTTTTCAAAGTTTAAGCAATGAATGAAAGGATGTGGTGTGCATTAATTACTGAAGAATGTCTTAAATTGTATTCCCTGTCAACTATGCAGAGCAGGGGTTTCTATCCGGCAAAACTAAAAAAATGTCACCTGACAATGTAATTGACTATTTTTTTAAATTTATGTTCCTGTCACCTATGTAGAGGTGCCCCAGTGACATCCACCATCCATCTGGATATCTTCTCTATCAACTTTCGATGTTCTTTTCCGAGCCTACCATGTTGATCACGGTTAGCGGCGAATCAGGGTTGCACGCCGGAGAGGGAGCGTGAGAAAAAGAGAACAAATTTAAGGGAGATAAATTTATAAAAAAAATTGGGATCGAGCAGAAATGTGGGAAAAGCTATTGAGGCGCAAATGCTGTTCAAATTAGAGAAGCCCAAATGTTGGCCAAAAGAGTAAAATTGAAATGTGGGACAAATTATTGAAGCTTAAATGTGGTACAACTTGTTTAAGTTTAAGCATTGAATCAAAGGAGGTGGCGCGCATCAATTAAAGAAGCATTTCAGAAATTGTAGTCCCTGTTACCTATGCAGAGCAGGGGTTTATTCACGTCTAAAATTGTATAATGTCAACCCAAGAATGTAACAGAAAAATTACAGAAATGTATTAACCTGTCTACTTGGTATAGCAGGGGTCTATGACAGAAAACCATTGTTTATTGTCACCCGAAAATGTAAAATAAAAATGATTGAAATTTATATTACACACAAAAATTGGTGAATTTGTTATTTTTATTTTTTTACCGGTCTAATAGGTATAGCACCAGATAATTGCTTAATTTCACCAGAAAATGTAACTGCCAATTTTTTTTTTTTTTTTTTTTTTACAGGTCTACTAGGTATAGCAGTGGTATTTCACACCCAAAAATTGGTAAATTTCAACCAAAAATGTAACAGACAAATTATAGATTTTTTTTTACCGATCTACTAGATATAGCAGTGGTACTGTCACGGCTGAGGATGGGGGAAATCCTCAGCCGTGTGTTGTTAGAGGATGTCCGGTCGCTGCTTGGCCAGGACCACAGCATTAGGGAGCAGGTCACCTCCTATTGCGTCCCTAACGCTGACCCTGTCTCCTGTCAGTATGAGCCGACCTTGATGGTAGGAGGGCTCATACGCCGGAACCTAAAGTCCCTACAAGCCCTCAAGTCGGCCCTGACCTAGGTGACAGAGTAGGACAACCCACTCCTCCAAGACAGGGAGGATCAGGAGTCCCAAAGGCCAAGCAGTAGAGAAAAGGGGAACACAAATGCAAACCAATGTATATGGCAGGTGCTGCACTAGTTCCAGCCACCTGCCACAGCCCTGCTGACTGGACCAGTGTGTAGGAAATCTGAAGTCCACAAATACATCCACACACCGGAACCCAGATACATGGCAGCACACAACTATACAAGAAAGCATAGACCGAACATCACACAGATAAAGACAAACTGAACTTAAACATAAACTTAAACTTATGACCACAGTGGTGGCTCTCACAGGCAGATCAAATACACAGGAGGCTGCTCCAGCTAGCAGGGCTGAAGCAACCTACTGAAGCCTGCAAGAGACTCAGGCTATATAGGCCAAAAAGCCACACCCACCGGTCAACCACACCCAGTGACATCACACACACTGGGAAGGAAGTTAACCCTTCCAGCACACAGAAGGGAAAACACACATATAAGGGGAAGTGCACACAAAACATAATACACCGTGCACACAACACACACACCTAACAAAAAGGGAGTCAGGTGAGACCGCATGCCAGAACAGCAAGCTGCCTAGCGACGCTCAGGCTGCTCTGCTGCAAAATACCACGCTAGTTGCCTGCGGCAACCACAAGTGAGGCCACACACCAGCGGCCCTCACCCATGGTTGAATACCCATAGAAAACCGCAGGCAACCGCATGCGGTCAAGGAGTCACGGTCATGGGCATGGCCGTGACAGGTACATCACACCCAAAAATTTGTGAATTTCACCAGAAAATGTAACAGACAAATTTTTTCATTGTTTAACCTGTCTACTAGGTATAGCAGTGGTACTTCACACCCAAAAATTAGTGAATTTTAACAGAAAATGTAAATGACAATTTATATATTTTTTTTTTACCGGTCTACTAGGTATAGCAGTGGTACATTACACCCAAAAATTGGTGAATTTCACCCGAAAAGGTAAATGACAATTTATTTTTGTTTTTTTACCGGTCTACTAGGTATAGCAGTGGTACATCACTCTCAAAAATTGGTGAATTTCACCAGAAAATGTAACTAACATTTTTTTTTAACGATCTACTAGGCATAACGGTGGTACTATACACACAAAAATTTGTGAATTTCTCCAGAAAATATAAATGTTTTTTTTTTTTTTAACCTGTCTACTCGCTATAGCAGTGGTACTATACACCCAAAAACAGTAGTGAAATAATATAAAATAAAATACGTACAAAAAAAAAAAAAAAAATGTATTTATGAGATGGAGTTCCATATGGAGTAGGAGTTTGAGGAGGCGGTGGACGTAGCGGTGTAGGTGAAAGCGGCGGTGGAGGAGGACGAGGTAGACAACACAGGTTTTTGGGTTTTATTTTATTTTTTTTAATTAGGGTACGCTCTAAAAGAGTGTGAAATATCCAAAATACAAGAATGAGCAATTGCGCTGCAATATAACAATCGCTGGATAATGCCGGTATACATGTCTATTCTGCACAAGGTACGGACAAGTCCTGAGGGATCCATGCCTGGTTCATATGAATGAATGTAAGGTTGCCCACATTGTCTGTGGATAGGCGGCTGCGCTTGTCTGTGATGACGCCCCCTAAACACACGTTCACATGATACACTGGCTGCAGGGCAGGCCAGCACCTCCAAGGCGTAAACGGGAAGCTCAGGCCATGTGCTCAATTTGGAGACCTAGAAGTTGAAGGGGGCAGACCCGTCATTCAGTACGTGTAGGCGTGTGCACACATACTGCTCCACCATGTTGGTGAAATGCTGCCTCCTGATAAGACATTCCATATCAGCAGGTGGTGCTGGTTGTTGTGGCGTGCTGACAAAGCTTTTCCACTTTTCGGCCATGCTAACCTTCTGAGGTGCTGGTGGTGCCCCAGCTGCGTTGTCGACCTCTTCCTCATCCTCTGCCTTCGCCTTGTGCTTCCACTGTGCCCCCGCTGTCAGGTGGGAATGCCACCAGCAGCGCGTCTATCAGCATGCGCTTGTACTCACGCATCTTACGATCACGCTCCAGTGATGGAATTAAGGACAGTACGTTGTCCTTGTAACGGGCATTTAGCAGCGTGGCCACCCAGTAATCAGCACAAGTTAGAATGTGGGCAACTTGGCGGTCGTTGCGGAGACACTGCAGCATGTAATCGCTCATGTGTGCCAGGCTGCCCAGAGGCAATGAAAAGCTGTCCTCTGTGGGAGGTGTATCGTGTGTGTCCTCTGTATCCCCCCATCCACACACCAGTGATGGCCATGAGCTGGTCTGGGTGCCACCCTGCTAAGAATATGGTTCCTCCTCCTCCATCTCCTCCTCCTCATCCTCCACCTCCTCATCCTGCAGAACTGTGCCCTGGCTGGACAATTGTGTACCTTGGGTTTGTGGGTGTAGGAAACCAACCTCGGAGCCACTTGTGAATGACTGGCCGGAAAAACAGCGTTATCAGCACTGCCATGTTGGTGGAGTACTCAAAACAGCGCAACAAGGAACACAGGTCTCGCATGGAGGCCCAGTCATTGGTGACCCAGTCATTGTGGTCCTTGTTTCTGGGCTGGTTTCAGTTTGGTCGGATATTATTCTGTGGTGTGTTTGGCGGGGTGCTTGTCTGGTTAAGGGTCTGAACAGAGCACACGTGAAGGTCAACCAGGCAATTGGGCCTTTATGGCCCGGAATGGGGCAGTGACAGTGAGGCACGTTTAGCTGGAGAAGGGTGTTGGGGGTTTTTGGCGTGAGGATGGGGTTCATTTGAAAGCAGGTGGGATAGATATGTGGTATCTGCCCTGATGGATGGTATTGGGATGGCCATGGGGGTGTGGAGGGATGCACAGACCTAAGAGGCCAAGCCTGCACGTTGGTGGTGGTGGGAGATCCTTGAAGTTTGAAAATTCTCAGGTAGGGATGATGGGAGGGCTCCACGGTTGGGGCTGGACTCACATGGTTGGCAGTTGGTTGTGGCAGAGTGTGGGGGCTATGAGTGGTGCCTCCGAGCTGGCGCTCATCGGCTAGAGGGAAGATAGCTCACCCCGGATGGGGTTACTCATTCTTTGGGGCTTCAAAGACCTCCCCCGTAATTAAGTATATGTTAAACATATGGAAAATTGGTATTGTGCATATGCTGTTGCATATGTGTTTTTGTTATGGTATGCTAATTAAATGGTTTATATTTCATAGTACTAAAATGGCTGCTGTGGCCGATAAAAATACAAACCTGGTGTCTGTGTTTTATTGGGGTATTAGTTATTTATGGAGTTTTTTGGGTTATGGTTTTTTTAGTGAGAAAGGCATCCAAAAGGTCTGGTAAGTATTATAGGGGTCGAGCGGAAGGTAACCAATTCCTCCATCAAGAACTATCCGTTTATTATTTATACATTGTATTATGATCTATAGGGTTCAGATCTATGATTGATTATATTATACATTGTATTATAATCTATAGGGTTCGGATCTATGATTGATTATATTATACATTGTATTATAATCTATAGGGTTCAGATCTATGATTGATTATATTATACATTGTATTATAATCTATAAGGTCCAGGTCTATGAGGTTGTTATGCACTGTATTTTGATATATGATTTCTTATACTACACAATGTATTAGATGTCACTCGGTATCACAGATGACAGGTCGGAGCTGCTCTCGCCTCCCCCCCCCCCCCGCCCTCACTACATGGATAAATCTGTAATACATCCAGGAGTCAGTTACCTGGAGACATAATTACACAGGACAGAGAGTTAACCAAAGCTCATAGTAAAAATGAAGCAGAGGAGCGGAGCGGCCCCTCCTCACACCTCGCCATATGCGCTCATTCAGAATCATAATTACAGGGAAGAACCGGATTGTCACTGAAACGCCGACTCCAGAGAACAAGGAGAAACTTTTAGTTATTTACATCTTGTGAACTTTCTTTCTGCTGGGAATCGGTCCCTGAATTGTCTCTTAACCCGTCTGTAACACAAGAGAAATTCATGGAGAAAGACTTTTCACTTCCTGAGTCCAATGGATGAAATCAGTGAGAAGTCCATTGACCCTCGGGCTGAATGTGAAACGTGACCGGTGATGAATCTGTGGAATAAGAGACTTTCCTGCAGTTTAAGGGGATTTTTATTAGTTTAATATTTCTAATATATTAAACACATGAAAGCCGTCTGTCCAGAGAAGGTCCATGAAAGTAAATGTAAAGAATAAAGAGTTAATTACACAGAGCTATACTGTCCATATACACAGAGCTATACCGTCCATATACACAGAGCTATACCGTCCATATACGCAGAGCTATACCGTCCATATACGCAGAGCTATACAGTCCATATACGCAGAGCTATACCGTCCATATACACAGAGCTATACCGTCCATATACACAGAGCTATACCGTCCATATACACAGAGCTATACCGTCCATATACAGAGCTATACCGTCCATATACACAGAGCTATAAAGTCCATATACACAGAGCTATACCGTCCATATTCACAGAGCTATACCGTCCATATACACAGATCTATACCGTCCATATACGCAGAGCTATACCGTCCATATACACAGATCTATAACGTCCATATACACAGCAGCTATACCGTCCATATACACAGAGCTATACCGTCCATATACCCAGAGCTATACTGTCCATATACACAGAGCTATACCGTCCATATACACAGAGATGTACCGTCCATATACACAGAGCTATACCGTCCATATACACAGAGCTATATCGTCCATATACACAGAGCTATACTATCCATATACACAGAGCTATACCGTCCATATACACAGAGCTATATCGTCCATATATTATCAGCAGCTATAACGTCCATATACAAAGAGCTATACTGAAAATATACACAGAGATATACCGTCCATATACACAGCAGCTATACCTTCTATATACACAACAGCTATACCATCCATGTACACAGAGCTATAGCGTCCATATACACAGCAGCAATACCGTCCATATACACAGAACTATACCGTCCATAAACACAGTTATAACGTCTATATACATAGAGCTATACCGTCCATATACACAGAGCTATACCGTCCATATACACAGAGCTATACCTTTTATATACACAGAGATATACCGTCTATTTACACTGAGCTATACCGCCCATTTACACAGAGCTGTACCATCCATATACACAAAGCTATACAGTACATATTAAGGATGAAATTAGTGAGAAGTCAATTGACCCTCAGACTGAATGTGAAACGTGACCGGTGATGAATCTGTGGAATAAGAGACTTTTCTGCAGTTTAAGGGGATTTTTATAAGTTTAATATTTCTAATATATTAAACACATGAAAGCCGTCTGTCCAGAGAAGGTCCATGAAAGTAAATGTAAAGAATAAAGAGTTAATTACACAGAGCTATACCTCGTGTTTCTTTCAACCCACCTGTAGGGGGCAGACTCCATCATTTTTTCCCTGCTTGGCAGGCCATTACCTCGGACAGCTGGGTCCTGTCAACGGTTCTGGGCTTCCAGATAGAATTGGTCTCCTCACCGGACCGCATCCCGCGCCCCCACCCGCTAAGTCTTGTCGCGACAGACCGCGCCTTGGTCCAGGAGGAGCTCTCTACCCTTTACAGGAAAGGAGCCGTGGAACCTGCGCTCGCCTCCTCCCAGGGAGTGATAAGCAATATTTTTCTTGTCGAGAAAAAGGGAGGTCAGATGCGTCCGGTTATCAACCTCCGAGCCCTGAACACCCTGGTGCGCTACAGACATTTCAAAATGGAGGGTATCCACCTCCTGAGGAATCTTCTTCTGCCGGGGGATTGGATGGTCAAACTGGACCTCCAGGATGCGTACCTTACGGTCCCAGTCGCGCCTCTCTCCCGGGACCTGCTCAGGTTTCTCTGGAACGGGGAGACCTGGCGCTTTACTTGTCTGCCCTTTGGTCTCTCCTCCGCCCCTTGGGGTTTTACCAAACTCCTGCGGCTGGTGGTGGCCTGGCTTCGGGCCAGGGGTGTCCATCTCATTGTCTATTTGGATGACATCCTGCTAATGGCCCGGAGCAGGGACCTGCTCCTGTCCCACCTTCGTTTGGCGACAGATCTCCTGTCTCGGTTGGGTTTCCTGATCAATTGGGAGAAGTCTTGCCTGTTACCGTCCAGACGCATGGAGTTCCTGGGTTTCCTGGTAGATTCGGAGGCCGAATCTCTCAGCCTCCCTTTGCAAAAGGTGCGCGCCATTCGCAAGGAGTTGCAACGAACTCTGCGGCGCCCCCAGGTTTCCCTGCGACAGTTGGCCCGCATAATTGGTCTCCTTGCGGCATCCATACAGGCGGTTTTTCCCGCACCCCTTCACTATCGGGCTCTTCAGCGCTTGAAAATCGCCCATCTTCGGGGGGGTGCCTCTTATGCGGATGTCATCTCGTTGGATGCCGAGACTCGGGACGAGCTCTCCTGGTGGATCCACAACCTGTCGGCCTGGAACGGCAGGGCCATTTTCGGTTCTCGTCCGGAGTTCACGGTGGATTCCGATGCCAGCCTTCTCGGTTGGGGCGCCCACTGCGAGGGGGTGTCCACGGGGGGTCTTTGGTCCCTGGAGAAATCCAGCCTCCATATCAATGCCCTGGAGTTGCTGGCGGGGTCCTTTGCGATCCAGAGTTTCACGTGCGACAAGGTAAATGTTTGCATTCGCCTCCGTATGGACAACGTGTCCGCCGTGCGGTACGTCAATCATATGGGCGGCACTCGTTCCGCTCTGCTGGCGCGATTGGCGAAAGATTTTTGCAACTATTGTTTCTCCAAGAATCTGGTGGTCCAGGCAGACTACCTTCCGGGCCTCCACAACACCGAGGCAGATTGGAGCTCGCGTCATTGGGCGGACTCCAGTGATTGGAAGCTCAACGCGGAGGTCTTCTGCGGTATCTGTTCTCTCTGGGGTTCCCCGTCAATCGACCTTTTTGCGTCTCGGCTCAATGCCCAGCTCCCGCGTTTCTTCAGCTGGAGACCGGATCCCGCGGCGGAGGCCGTGGATGCGTTTCTCCAGGACTGGTCCAGCGAGTTCCTATACGCTTTTCCCCCTTTCGCTTTCATTCCCAGGGTGCTCCTTCAGGTCAGACACCAGTCGGCCGAACTGGTGTTAGTGACCCCGCTGTGGAGATCTCAGGCGTGGTTCCCTCAGCTCCTCGAGCTGACGGTGGATGTCCCCAGGTTGTTGCCAGCCCTTCCGGACCTGGTACTGGGGCCCCTCGATCAGCTTCACCCACTTCTGATGGAGGGCTCTCTGTCTCTAATGGCCTGAAGGATCTCGGGATCTCCGGTGAACTCCAGGGTCTTCCGGGCTCGACTAGATGCCTACTGGCCAGCGCTTGGGCCCCTGGTACTAGACGTGCATACCATTCCGCCTGGAAGTCTTGGGCTGGTTGGTGCGTGGGAAGGGACTTGGATCCCGTATCAGCACCTGTTTCAGCCGTCCTGAATTTCTTGACGTCTTTGTTTGAGCAGGGCCGGGCTTCCTGGACTTCGGTCTGCCATTTCGTCTTCCCACCTGGGAGTTGGGGGTCGCCCGGTCGGGCAGCATCCTCTTGTGTGCCGCCTGTTGAAGGGCGCGCGCCTGTCCCATCCCCCTAAGCCGAAGTATTCTTCTACCTGGGATGTGTCGTTAGTTCTGTCACTTTTCTCGTCCTGGCCTTCGAATTCGGACTTGTCCTTGCGCCACCTTTCGGCCAAGCTGGTCTCCCTGCTGTGTTTAGTATCGTGCAGGCGGGTTTCCGACGTCCAGGCCCTGGACATTTCGGCTCGGTCGTTTACGCCCGAGGGGGTGTCCTTTTCGATTTCCAGGCGCACCAAATCCTCTTCTCACTCTATCTCTTACCCGGCGTTTGCGGCCCGACCGGATTTGTGTCCGGTCGCTTGCCTTCGCGAGTATGAGGTCAGGACTAGGGCTCACCGCTCTCCTGCCTGTCCGAATCTTTTTCTAGCCTGTCGGGCTCCCTTTGCCCCGGTTTCTTCCACCACGTTGGCTCGTTGGGTCAAATGGGTGCTTTCGCTTGCGGGGGTGGACACCTCTACTTGTTGGGTCTTGGGTATGGTAAGTACTTCTCTGCATGAGATATATGATTATTGATGTCATTGTCTGTATACCGATTGCATGCGTGATGTTTTTCCTTCCATAGTAGGACGTTGAGTTTGTTCTTTGTTTACCGGTTGCATGCCTCAGACATTACTTCCTTGGTGGGATAGTGTTGAGTCACCGTGTTTCGTGTCTTTTGCCTTAGGTTTATTCACCAGGACTTTGCAGTTCCAGAGGTACCTCCAGGATTCGCAGCTCCAGTTGTTTCGTTTGGTTTCGCTGTCTGGCGGTCGGTTTTTTCTTCATTGGCATGAGGTTCCAGGACTGTTCGTGTTCCGGTTGATGCGGTTCCGTGACTGGCACGATGAGTGGCATTCCGAGGTTCCAGTTCGTTTGGTTCTTCCTGTTTGCTATGAAGGGTTACAAGAAAGAGGAGGACTGTGGGTTGGAGCTGACTCTTATACCGGCTAGTCCGGGGGAGTGGCTGGTTGCCTAGGTTACAGGGGCACTTTTTTCTCTTCCTGTGTTTTGCTGCTATAATTTTAGTAAAGAAAGAGAAAAGCAATACTCGCCTCCGTGTCTTACTAAAATCATGACTTTACGTCGTATGACTAGTAAAATCCCACAATTGCCCTCTCTAAACTCTGCACAAGTGGCGGAGCTAAACTCCCCAATTTCTAATTCGGAAATCGAGGTTATTATTAAGTCTCTTAAGGCTAACAAGTCACCCGGCCCTGATGGATTTTCCAACGAATACTACCAGATATTCTCCTCTATTTTGCAGCCTCACCTGGTGAAACTTTTCAATGGGGTGTTACTTGGGGAACAATTTCCATCTGAAATGCTACAAGCTACCATTGTTACTATCCCGAAACCAGGGAAAACACCAGATTCTCCTGCAAATTTTGGCCCTATTTCCCTTCTTAATTGTGACATAAAGCTATATGCCAAGCTACTTGCCAATAGACTTCAGAAAATCTTGCCTATGTTAATTCATAGTGATCAAGTGGGCTTTACAAGAGGCAGAGAGGCTCCAGATGGTACTAGAAGGATGCTGGGTCTATTACAGAAAGCTGGGAGTATGGCGACGCCTTCTCTGCTTCTTACATTGGATGCAGAGAAGGCGTTCGACCGAATTCATTGGGGATTTGCATCGGCAGTGCTAGACAAATTTGGGTTTGCTGGTCACATAAAAAACGCAATTTTAGCACTATATACTTCCCCTTCGGCTAGGGTATTGGTAAACGGGTCCTTGTCCTCCCCGTTTTTAATCACAAACGGTACTCGTCAGGGGTGCCCCCTCTCACCTTTCCTCTTTTTAATGGTTATGGAACCCTTCGCAGAAATGATAAGGATGTCAGATAAGATACGGGGTATCCCGGCGAGCAATCGTCAACACAAAATAGGGCTGTTTGCTGATGACGTCATCCTTTCCATAACTGATCCCATTCCTTCTTTACGGGCAGCTACACAGATTATTAAAGAATTTGGAGAAGTTTCGTATTATAAAGTTAATGAGTCCAAATCCCAGATATTAAATATCAAGATCCCTTCATCCTTGAGAGAGATTTTGGTGAAGGAATTTCCTTTCCACTGGGCAGAACACTCTATTACTTATCTAGGTGTCCAAATTTGCTTCCCTCTTTCTAGGTTAGTCAAGTGCAACTATGATGCGATGTTCAATTCTCTTCAAACCGAATTGATGAGATACTCCAAACTAGAGCTGTCCTGGCTAGGGCGGGTAGTAATTTATAAAATTATGATGCTCCCAAAAATTCTATATCTGTTTAGGACACTTCCTATTCCCATCCCTGCTTCGGTCTTTACTAAATTTAAATCTCAAATGCTTTCCTTTATAAGGGTCCCCACAGAATTGCAGCCTCTATACTCTATAGCCATAGAGCCCATGGTGGCCTAAGTGTCCCGAATCTCCATGGTTATTATATCTCTTTTATCTTAAAACAACTAAAATTTTGGTTTAGTCAAGAACACTTTCCAAGTTGGAAACAGATAGAGGTAGATCTGAACAAGGGGAAATCTCTCCACTCGCTTCTTTTAATATATGCTATGGATAAGAATTTTCCGCTACCCACATCATTGACAATTAAAGCTTCTATTCAAGCTTGGAAAGTAATGTTACAACAGGCGGAGCCTGCGACGCCGTTGAAAACTCTACAGACCCCCATAGAGATACTGCAATATTACATGGCAGACTTCTCGGTGAGTGGATGGCGGAAAGCTGGGATTCAGGTACTAAATGATTTTTATGACGGAAATGGCATTAAGTCATTTGCAAGTCTGCAAACTTCATTTAACATACCGGACTCTTATGAGTACCAGTTCACTAGACTGGCCCATTTCCTAGCTAAGGGTCCTAAAAGAGTAGTGAAACTCCCATTGGTTCTCCTTAATACCCTGTCTTGTTCACAAGGAGCTCCACAGGTTCCCACGAGTAAAATATATAAAATGGTGATAAAAGATGAATGTTTAACAAAAAAAGCGCATCTACTGAATTGGGAAAAAGATCTTAAACTCTCGTTTTCTCTGTCCAAATGGCAGATCGCGATTAGAACTACCTATAAAGCTACTAGAAGTGCTAGCCTGGTGGAGGGTTATCTTAAGCTTCTCACACGTTGGTACTTCACCCCGGTCAAGCTAGCTAGATTCTATCCCAATACGGAGAATCTATGTTGGCGTTGCCATGTGATGCCTGGTAATCTCATTCATATCTTCTGGGAATGTGCTGGACTCCTTCCTTTTTGGGTGGAGGTTAAAAGACTAACAGAAGATGTCTTAGGCCTCGGTTTTACATGGTCTCCAGCTATGGCACTCCTTTCTCTAGATATCGACACAATTCCCAAACAATTTAGAACTATATCATGTCACATTTTATTAACGGCCAAAATCCTGATCGCCAAACTTTGGAAATCATCTAGGATTCCTTCCCTAAATGAGTTAACAGACAGAATCTCCACGCATGCTATATTTGAACACCTATGGGCTCAGAGAGTGGGTAGGCTGAAATTTTTCTATGCATCATGGTCCCCTTGGCTGGCTAGGTTCCCCATGCCCTAGTAATAAAGCTTCCCTCCCTAGATCCTTGACTGACTCTTTGTGGTGGCCTAGAAGGGTTTAACTTATGTAGGAAATCATATGTCCATTGATGTCTTTTCATCAGTTCCTTTTTCCCTATATTCTTTGTCTTTCCCCTTTCCTCCCCTATAATTTACCTTATTGGTTACCAAATGTACTAATGTTTTGGTTCCTTCTTTAAAGTTTTACGAAGTTCTACGTTGGCAGCACTCGAGCGGGTGCCGTAGGACTTCATACACTAATAAAAATTGTCAAACTACTTAATGGTGGCTGCGTCCACTTATCGTGAGATATATGTAGGTGTAACGCTTGTGAGTGGCTGCGTCCACATAACATCTGCTACCATGTTTTATCCATACTTGACAATAAAAATTTTCTTGAGAAAAAAAAAAATGAAATACTCACGGCCAGATAGTGAAGGACCCGGATCTGGTTAGACAGGAATTTGTCAACTATTATTCTACTATATATAGATCCGAAATGGTATGCAGTTCTTCTAACATAGATGACTATTTGGACCATTTAGAAATGCCCTTCCTTTCCCCTCAGGAGACTGGAATGCTTGATTACCCTCTACAACAGGCAGAATTGGAAGATGCTCTTCGGTCGGTCAAGCATAACTCATCCCCTGGGGCCCACGGTTTGCCATTTGAACTATGTAGATATCACGCTAAAGTACTTCTCCCTATTTTGTTACAGGTGTTAACCGAATCCCACAGATATGGATCTCTCCCTCCATCTTTCAGGGAGGCAATAATTATCTTAATAAAAAAAAGATAAGGACGACTGTGAGGTTTGGTCCTACAGGCCCATATCACTCCTTAAGGCCTCATGCACACGACCGTTGTGTGCATCCGTGGCCGTTGTGCCGTTTTCCTTTTTTTTTTCGCTGACCCATTGACTCTCAATGGGTCCGTGGAAAAAACTGAAAATGCACCGTTTTGCAGCCGAGACCGTGATCCGTGTATACTGTCCGTCAAAAAAATATGACCTGTTCACGGACCCATTCAAAAATGGCAGCATCAAGGTAAATAATCGCCGACAGCCCCATAGTATGCACCCTATGTTTTGGGCCCCACAGGGACCGTGCTACGCCTCCTTGCAGTACATTACTGTGCTAATGCGGCCCACTGGCACGCTAGCACTACAGGTCCTTCTGTGGCATTAATTGGTTGTCAGGTCCCACTGGCCAGACCGCCGCATTCTGAGACCGATTGGTCCCATTAGCCCCTCTCAGTGCCCGTTTTTGAGCCATAATGGCCTGAACGGCCTGGCTCATAGTTTATAGCCTGCCAGTCTCTAACTTTTAAGTTTTCAGCCTGCTTGGCTCTTAACTGTTGCTTATTTTTTTCCTCTAAATTACAGGCGTGGTTTTGCCTGTTACCCTCAAGTTCACATTCCCCTGACAAGTTTTTTGCCAATGAAACGTGACACGTCGGGATCTTCTTAGGGTTTACCAGGGATACCGGCCATACCAGGAACAGGTATCCGGACGGGGTCGCTCCTTGCGGGGCAAGTACTCCGTATAGGTAGGCAGGGCCTTTTTAGCCCCTTCCAGGCTTTAGGGCCTAACTAGGAAAACAGTTCCCGACTTCTGCCTTTGCCTTTAGCAACATATTGATTGACATCCTTTTCGCATGGTATCCAGTTATCACCAACTCAAAGAATTGGAAGAGATCCATTCATCACGTCCATCTTGGGTGAGAACGTTCCTTTCCTTGTCTATACTGGCAATACCCTGCATTTGTCTAGGCCCACACGGGCTTGTCTTATTTGTGTTTTGTGATTTTTTTCTTTTTTGCGCCATTTATTCTAATTATTACCTATTAAATGTTAAGTTTTATTCCCTCTGTCCCCATTTAAGGGGTTCAGTTCATTTGCCTTCTGAATATTTGTGAGTATACTGGTTTAGCCTTTTGAGCTAGACCTTGCACACTGTTCTTTAATAATATTACAGGCTATAGCTACCTGAGATGGGTCGTTGATCCAGGGAGTTATTCTGATGCTTGATTGGAGTCGGGAGGAATTTTTTATTCCCCTAAAGTGAGGAAAATTGGCTTCTACCTCACAGGTTTTTTTTTGCCTTCCTTTGGATAAACTTGCAGGATGACAGGTCGAACTGGATGGACAAATGTCTTTTTTCGGCCTTATGTACTATGTTACTATTTCTTTTAGTTGGTATTATAATTGTTATTATGGTTTATGGTTGTAAAATATGTTACGGTTATTTGGTTATTTATGTGTTAATTAACAGGCCCTGCCATTGGTTTACCTCCACTCTCTGCCTCCACTGTTGTCATATGGAAATTTTCTAAGCAATTTTTATAACAAGGACATTCTGTTATTGCATTGTTTTGCTGGCCCTCTCCACCACCTGAGAGATGAGAAGTTCCCTTTGTGGGGGGGGGTCAATAAGGGTGAACAGTAATCCGTGTTGTGTAACATGCATGTAACGCACAGGTCTCGGGAAAGGCAGCCTAACATGAAGTCAGCCATGTGTGCCAGAGTACCAACAGTCAATACTTCGCTGTCGTCATAAGGAGGATGACTCTCATTCTCCTTTTCCTATTCCTCCTCTCCTTCCCATCTATGCAGAACAGATGGAATAAACCTGCTATTGTTACTACCCTCTGTAGCAGAGGCAACTGTCTCCTGCTCCTCCTCCTCATCATCCAATTCACACTAAGAAGCCGAACTGATGGTGTTCTGGCTATCACCCTGTGTAATGTCTTCCCCTTATTTCTACCTCTTCCACATTTCAGGCGTCCGCCTTCATCGTTAGCAGCCAGCGTTTCACTAGAAACAGAAGTGGTATGGTTCGGCTGATAATGGCGGCATCGCCACTCACCATCTGTGTTTATCCCTCAAAGTTGCGTAAAATCTCACAGCGGTCAGACATTCTGGTATTCCACTACTGCCCTCGGCTGCTCACAAAGCCTGGACCACATGTAGAGCGTAGAGTTCCAGCACGCGCTCACGTTGCACAATAGTCTGTTAGCTGGCAAATGCAAGCGCTGCAGCAGCATTGCCAAACCGACGGCAGCTGTAGATGACTTTTGGAAATGGGCACACACATCGCACCTTCACCAGTAGCTCAGGCAAAATGGGGGAGGTTGGGAGAAAATTAAGAACTCGTGGTTTAGGCATGATATTGCCAGATCCCGGACATTAAGGTGGGATCCACAAGGCCATATCAGCATTTGCCCCATGTACAATTTTGCCTTATTCACTGGGCAGAGGTTGTTTTCTGCCCCTGTGTGTCACGGAAGGTGTACAGAAAACTAGAAGACACAAAATGAAGATCCGACTGACTGTATCCAAAACTAAGGAACCAAAGGGAGAGCCCTGCAACAGACCTGGCTCTCTCCCTAACTGCTCAGCCTATGCAAAAATCTCAATGGTAGATGATCGCATATCCTCGTTCCTCGACTGTATAACACCTGAACACCCTATAATAGTGAGGGGACACGACCACCGGCTCCCTACACTTGATATGGAGGGAGTCAGGGTCACCTGGGATCCAGCAAACAGGAAAACACAAATGAATGAACAAAACGTATCTGTAGAAGACTCAGTAGTAGCATCCAGCATGCACACACTCCAGGAAGTTGTATAAACCGCAAAGTGATGCAGTATGAGAAGGGATTTAAAGGGATGCAATCAGTGCAACTACATGACAGCTGAGAGAGGCTAACGAGATGAGAAAACAAAAGCAAAACAAAAGGAACCTCAAGGAGGAGGTTCTGAAGAACGTCTGTCAGAGCTTCTCAGATGTCTGGTGGTGACACTGTGATGGCCCTGATTCACTGAGGGCTGGGCCTGTTATGTTCCAGGGTTTCATGTTTTTATTGTTATTGTTTGAGTTTGATTTTCAGACTATATAACAAAATAATAGCAAAGACAGGTGCACTCTGCAGTCTTACTAAACCCTGAAACTGATTTTAAAATTGAGAGATTAGCCAACATGTCCTACGGTGTAGGACATGTCTGAGCCCGGGCACCGCGCCAAGGTTTCTCAAGTAGCCCGGCACCTAACACTCTCCTACCTGAGCCGTATGGGAATACCAGGAGCCAGTGGGCAGACTAGGCTGTAAAATAAAATATGTTATGGCTATTTGGTTATTTATGAGTTCTTAAAATGTTCATCCCATTGGTTTAACTCCACTCTTGTTAGTTAGGTTTTTAGTTATATTAGTGTATAAGTTTGGGATGTTTGTTGTGCATGGTACATATATGCTGTATGATTGCCATGTGTGTGAGCTTGCCGAGCTACAAAGCTGCCAACAACTTATGGCCATTATCAGACACAGCCAACCTGGTCCCTTATACCCTGCCCCAGCTCTACTGCAGTGTGCTTTTTGTCACCCAAGCAAATTAATTTCAGGAAAGGCCTGTTGCCACTTCCCCATGAGAATTCAGAGTGAAGGAGGAGGTGGAGGCGGAGGAGAATAAGGGGGGGTTGCTGCCACTAATGTAGGTGGTGGCTGGAAGAAGCGCCCTTTCAATCCTTGGCGTCGGTGGCTCCTGTGCCATTCCAGGGTCCGACTCGCTAACGACCTACACAAGGATCACCCAGTGTGCCATTATGGAAATGTAGCATCCCCGGCCAAAACACTTGTCCAGGTGTCCATCATTAAGTGGACCTTCCCAATCACTGCGTTGGTCAAGGCACGGGTGATGTCACGTGACACACACACAATTGCTGGTGTAATGCAGGCACGGCACACCGTGAAAAATAGCGGCGGCAGGTGACTGAGTAACGAAGGGCGGCCGCCGCCATGAGGCTGAGGAAAGCCTCAGTGTCCAAAGGCCTAGATGGTAACATTTCCATATCTACAAATTTTGAAAGGTGCGCATTTAGTGCTATAGCCTGTGGGTGGGTGGCGGGGTATTGCCGCTTACGATCAAAGGCCTGGGGACATCTGTACGCTGTGCTTGGACACAGAAAGGGGTGTGCTAGCAGATGGTGCTTGTGAAGGCCCAGCTGCAGGGCGGGAGTCATCCAGGCCTGCGTCTAGTACAGAGTATTGGCCAACACATAACAAAGGGGAGGAAGAGGAGGCAGTGGTGTGACCCACTGACACTGATTGTGGACCCAGAGGTTCGTCCCACCGATTTGGGTGCTGTGATGCCATGTGGCGGATCATGCTGGTGGGGTTGAGGTTGCTACTGTTCCCACCCCTACTTATTTAGCCTCCAGTGTACAGTCTTCCCCCATTATGTTCCCGTGTTTGAGTGTTTATTGTTATGTGTTTTGTTAGTTTATTAATAGGATGTTTAATATGGTATGGTTATTGTTATTTATTAAATGTTAAGTTCTTATTTAGGTATAGCACAGTTAAAGTTAGCAAATTCCAATTCTTTTATCGTCCCCACCTTCCTCAATAAACCCCCAGACGGCAGAACACCTACCCCTTGTCAAGGGAGATTTGCACAAGGGGGAACAGTTGCGGGCCTGTTTATTGTGGCCCACCTTCTCCATTTTGCCACCACACAGCCTCTTCCAGCCTGTTGCGGTGCTGTGGATCCCTCCCCCTCTGTCCTGCTGTCCTCGCTTGGCTTTCCACCTTCCCAGGTTGGGTCAGTGATGTCATCGTGTCATCATCCCCCATCTTCAAATCCACTTCCTCTCTCTGGTCATCCTCCTGACTTGTGTTGACCTAACAAGACCCTACTTATTGACAACTGTGTCTCACCCCCATCATCCACCAAGTGAAACACTAATTGCCATTCCCCCCCGTCATCTTCTTCTGACTTTGGAGGCTTAAGAGTTTGGGGATCAGTGCATAATATATCCTCATGTCCCTCTTCAGGGAGGGTCAGCTCACCTGCAGGCCCTCATCTACAATTTTTTGGGGGGTCAGCTGACATGGTATATTATTTTCTATGTTTCAACATAATTTGGTTTCCTTCACTGGTGAATCTTTCACGCATGTGTTTTTTTTTACAGGATTCTGGTTTTTATATAGTGGCACAGGGCTAAATATCTCAATTTTTTTTTTATATATATATGTCAGGCTTGACTCCATTTTCTCCTCTCTCCTTTGCAGATACCTTTTCAGGAGATATTAGACCCTTTTGCATTTGGGGCCTGGAGGAATTACAATTGTATTCCTTTTTTTCATTGTATGTGCCACTTTCCCTAGATCTTTCTTTAGGGTAGACAATAGAATTCCAGATAGCAGCTTGTAATTGTGGTACTATTCCATAATGTAAAGAGGCAACAAATGCTGAGCGCCATTCCCTGCGCTAAGTGTAAGGCCGATTCATTGGCCTGTATTTGTGGGAGGGGCATGGCTGTCTACTTCAACAGCCAGCGTCCCTCTCACTCTGTACGTCGTTACAGTGTTTGATGAGCCACACCTGGCTTCCCAGTGAGAGGAGTGCAGCATACCTGGATATCCTGATGTCGGTGAGGGTGAGAAGCTGCTTCTCTGCAGCGCACAGTGTTAGGGTCCGGCCGGCGGTGGGTCGGCCCCTGACTGATGGGGGGCTCCCCCGCACTGGTGCACTCTGCCAGGGAGCTTCGTGGCTCCCCACACGGCATCGACTTCAAAATGCCAGGGTTCATAATGCCAGGGAGCTGCACTGCTCCCCACGCGGCAGGAGTGACCAGCCAGCGGTGGGTCGGCCCCTGGCTGATGGGGGGCACCCCCGCACTGGTGCACTCTGCCAGGGAGCTTTGTGGCTCCCCACGCGGCATCGACTTCAAAAACGGTGGGGGGCTGAGCCCCTAATGGAAGTAGGGCTCCCCCTGCCCCGGTTCATATGCCAGGGAGCTGCACTGCTCCCCACGCGGCAGAAGTGACCAGCCGGTGGTTCGGCCCCTGGCTGATGGGGGGCACCCCCGCACTGGTTCACTCTGCCAGGGAGCAGCATGAGCTCCCCACGCGGCACACAAATTTTGCTGATGGGGGGCGGGGGCTATGGTGTATGAAGGGCTCCCCCTGGCCCGGTTCATGGTGCCAGGGAGTTTCGCTGCTCCCCACGCGGCAGGAGTGTCCAGCCGGCGGTGGGTCGGCCCCTGGCTGATGGGGGTTCCCCCGCACTGGTGCACTCTGCCAGGGAGCTGCGCGGCTCCCCACACGGTTATCATGTAGGGACGCAGGGGACACCGTGGCCCCGCTCCTTATCAGGGGGAGCAGGTCATAGCCGGTGGCTATCTTCCTTCTGCCGGCTGCACACAAGGTCGCCAAGAGGGTCATTTAGGCACGGGGGATTAATTAGTCCATACAGGTGAGTACTAGGTCTCCGGGGAGGGGTGGGTTACAGAGTACTGCACAGTCTACAGACCTGGTCCACCGTAGTAAATCCTAGCTGGGATTGCTGGTCAGGAGCCGAGGTTCACCCGTCTCAGTGTCAAGCCAGTACAGGGGCTTAGTAGGCTCAGCTTGCGGTGGTAGTTTCCCCCCAGGTTAGGCAATTCTTATTGGCAAGGGTTAATGGTAAAAAAATATATAGGAAAAAATAAATAAAATAAATAAAAACTAAAATAAACAAATTAAAAAAAAATTTAAAAATAAATTTAAAAAAAAGAAAATATATTTTTTTTACTTGTTTGCGTGGTTCTTTACGACGAATGCACAATCCAGGGTTAATGTCTTGATTGTTTTGCTTCTAGGTCCTAACTTGTCTCGGCTACACCCTGATTTGTGGCTTATCAGCAAGGTACTAGGGGTACATGTCGGGGGGGGGGGGGAGGAGAGAAGTCACAAGCTTGGTTTTCAATAACGTCTGGCACGGGCCGCTATGCCGTTAGTTAGGCAGGTTTCAGGGGTGGGAGAACTAAGCTTGGTTAGGTTGAGCATGTTATAGATGGTGGCTGCCTTCCTTCTGCCAGCCGTACATAAGGTTTCCCAGGGGGTTATTTAGATACAGGGTGTTATGAGTCCATGCAAGTGATTTATTTTAATTTGCAAAGGGTTGATTTCATTTAAAAAAAAAAAAAAAGTTAATAATGCTGCCCGCACGTCTTGCACTCTGCCATGGAGCAGCGCGAGCTCCCCACGCGGAAATTGCGTAAAAGTACAGGGGACAGCATGTCCCCGCTCCTTGTCTTCAAAAAAGTCTGGCACGGCCCGTCGTGCCATTAGTTAGGCAGGGATCGTTGCTGGGAGAACTAGGCTCGGTCAGGGGGAACAGCTCATAGGCGGTGGCTGGCTTCCTTCTGCTGCCCGTACATAAGGTTTCCCAGGGGGTTATTTAGGTACAGGGTGTTATTGAATCCATGCAGGTGATTACCAGGGATCTTAGACGGGTGTGTTGGGTCTGGTTTAGTAGGGATGGGTTTAAAAAAATAAAAAATTCATAGTTGGCGAAGCAAGGTCTCCGGGGAAGAGCGGGTTACAGAGTACCGCACGGTCTGCAGGCCTGGTCCGCTGTGAGCAATCCTAGCGGAGGCTGCAGGTCAGGGGCCTAGGTTCGCTGGTGTCAGTGTTAAGCCAGTACGGGGGCTTAGTAGATGCGGCTTGCCGCGGTATTTTACCCTCCCTGGGTTTCCAGGTTAAGTAAATTTTAATTTGTAAAGGGTCATTCACGTTTTACACATTTGCAGGGTTTCCTCACGACATGTGCACAATCCAGTGTTGATGCCTCAATTGTTTTGTTTCTAGGTCCAAACCTTGTCTCAAGTTACACCCTGAAATTTGGCTTATCGGCAAGGAAGTAGGGGTACACGTCGGGGAGGGGGGAGGAAGCTTGGTTTGTGTCTCATGCACTGTCTCACGTCCAGGTCGTGCTGTGTTACTACCGTTCTGCGGTTGTCAGTCCGTAGGTATTCTGAGCAGGTAAGTGCATGGTCACCCTCTGGGTGTTACTTTCTGGGTGTCTGTTCTTGAAACTGAGTTGGAGAAGGGTTTTGATCGGTCCTTTTGAAGTGCCCCCCTTTCAGCGGTGGAGAGTTAGTCCCGATGGGGTGGTCACAGGTAAGTTTAGCAAGAAGGAGAGACTTATCATCGACCTGTCAGCCCCACATGGTTCCCACGTTCCTAGTCTTAACTCCCTCATTCCTTCAGAGGAAGTGGGCATGAGGTATTCTTCTATTGATAAGTGGAAGGTCCGATACTACTTTTCCACCAAACTCACTTTCTGTTCTAGGAGCAGCCCGTGGCTCTTTGATCAGTTGGCTCAGGCCTCCATTGGGTTTTAGAATATAAGGTACGCTCTGAATGTATTCATTATTTAGATGACTTCCTGCTGATCTAGAGGCCAGGGTCAGCCCCCTTAGGGCTGGGGAGATTGTTGAGCTGTTTTCCCAGTTAGGTGTCCCGGTCTCCCCCAAGAGACCTGCTAGCTCAGGTTTTGCTGCTATTTTGGCACCCACTTGGTCGCAGGCGAGTGGCCTGCTGAGGTGAGACAACTCCCAGGTTTCCTGCAAACCTCAGCACTTTTTCGAGCTGTACCCCATTGTGGTGGCCGCCAGTGTTTGGGGCAACAGCTGGGTAAATCGCACTGTTTTGTTTGTAACCGACAACGCTGCTTTGGTAGATATCTTAACCAATGGGTAGTCTAAGTCGTCTTATGTCATATGTCTCTTGAGACGTCTAGTTCAACTCTCCTTGCGACATAATTTTTGTGTTAGTAGTACGCATGTGCCAGGTTCTCAAAATGTGGCAGCTGATGCTTTATCGGGGGCTAATTTCTCCCTTTTCGCAGGTCATGCCATAGGCGGATGTTGTGGGCGCTACCGTCCCCCTTCACGAGTCACTAATACTGGTTTAAATGGTCACCTAGAGACGGCCCACTCCTTACTAGCCAAGCCCCTTTTGCAGTATACAACTAGGGCGTATCGCACTGGGTGGAGGGCATTTGCAGGTTTTAGGGAATATGCCCTCAAAGGGAGTCCAGTTTTGTTGAATACATCCTTGCCTTCATTGGCTACTGCCACTCGGAGCTCAAGCTGTCCCACAACACGGTGAAGTCGTACTTGTCAGGGGTGCAGCATTTCCTCTCTGTCAGTCATCCTGAACAGGCACCTGCATTCTCTGTGCATGCTGTCAAAGCTACGTTGAGGGGTTTGAGCAGATGTGGACCAGGAGGCCAAGTACGCAGACAAGCTGTTACTGGACTGCTTTTCGTAACCTATCTGACATCCTGGATAGGAACTCTTTCGGGGTTTTGCCCAGCCTGGTGCTTAAATCCACTGTTTATTTAGCCTTCTATGGTTTCTTGAGGCCTGGGGAGTTTACTTGTTCCCCTATAGTAGCAAGTTTCTCACAGTCAGCCAGTTGGTCCAGGGTCCCGAGGATTACGTGCTGCTGCTGAGGACATCCAAGACCTCGCAGACAGGTCCCCCAGTCCCAACTTCCTAGTTCCCTATGTCTCATCGATGGTGCCCTGTCAGAGTTCTTCATCAGCTCCAGATAGCCTTAGCTGGGTTCAGGCCAGATAGTCCACTATTGCCATTCGGGGTGGTACCGCTCGCTTCTCACCAGTTCATGTCTCACATATGCTCCTTAGTTGCCAGTTTGGGCGGCGACCCAGCTACGATCTCAGGACATCTATTCGTATAGGTGCAGCATCCACAGCCTACTAGAATCAGGTACCAGCGCATGCCATCCAGAAGTTGGGTCGTTGGCGCTGCTCGTGTTTTTAGCCGCTATATACCTTACCCCAAAACGAAGATGTCAATGGCTTTCCAAAGTCTGGTTTTGTGATCTATGCTGTAATAATTACTCCTGCTACTCAGTATGTCTTTTGCCCTCTTTCAGGTGTCCCTACTACGGTGCGGTTGCGGCATAACTCTAACCGCTTAGGGGCAAGGTAGTCTCAGCTGGGACGGAGTGCATTCTCTTGGTTGCCACGACCACAACTCTGCTATGTGACGTTCTCTGGAACCCAAAGGAACATTACGAATATAAATTGGTCATTCTTTCTTGGTAGCCTGTTCTGACCGGGTCAATTAACTTAGGTGGTCAGATCAGCAGGCCCTTGCACCTAATGTTTTTTGGGGTCACCAGCAGGCCATCAATGATAATTTTTAAAGGGTGAGTATGATGCCCTCCTTTATGTGTAATAAAGGGTGTATTGTAGTGCCAGTTCCTTGTAATTTTTGGCAGCCCTTTCACTTAGTCCATAGGCTTTATGAGTGTAGGAGTCCCACTACCTGAACAATTGTACCACCTTGTGAATGAGGTCCTCCTTTATGTGATATACAGGCTGTATCTCTTCTTCCTTGTAATTTTTGGCAGCACTTACACTGTATATACAATTGAATCTACAGGAAAGAATGTTTCTTAACAATTTTTCCTCTAGAAAGGATTTTTTTTTGTGGGGGCGGGGTTTTGTCAGTTTTTATCTCAGCCTGTTAAAGTGGCGTACAACTTGGACAACATGGTTCCCAGCAGCGACATTGGTGTTCAAGATGCATCCAGACATGGTCCCCCTGCTGTTCCTGATCAATTGCAGAGGTGTTTCCATCACTTTCAGACCTTTTCCTATGGTCCAGGCACCCTCCCCTCATCCAAGCAGGGGGTGCCTGGTTGTCTTCCATTGACTTCCATTATACTCGGGTGCTCGGCCGAGTGCACGAATATCGCGATGAGTTCGGACACTTTGGTGCTTGCTCATCACTACTGTCCACCCAAAATGTTGAGAGACTGACCTTTGTCAAGATGAATCAGGCATGGATCATCCAGGATTTCCACCAACCAATTACTGATGCATCAAACTAGATCATCCATGGTGCCACACCAAAACTTTGACAAAAGAGACCAGTTTCTTCTAGCAACCTGCCTCAGCTACTACTCTGATGCTGCCACTCACCTGATGCCACACAAATCTGATGCCATGTGCTCCTTCTTTCATCTACCTTCGTCAGCAGGTACTGGTATTGCCACCCACCACCGCACTCTGTCACCGGGTTACTTTGTGGTCTACTGATGCAGCTGCTGCTGCCACCTCCACACTATGTCACCTTGCCACTCTGTGGCATCCTACAGATGTAGCAGGGTTAGCACTCAAACTCTTAACTCAAATGTCTTAAATCATCTGTTATCTTGAAACAAAATCGATTGAAAAGCAATTGAAGGTGTGTGCTTAGTTTAGATAACACATCTTAGAAATCTCAGAAAGCATTAGTGTTAACTCTACTACATCGGTATGTCACCTTGCCACTCTGTGGTTTCCTGATGCTGCTGCCTTATCCACACTATGTCACCTTGCCACTCTGTGGTATCCTCATGATGCTGCTGCCTTACCCACACTATGTCACCTTGCAACTCTGTGGCCTCCTCCTGATGCTGCTGCTGCCGCCACCTCTACACTCTGTCATTGTGCCACTTTGAGGTCTCCTCATGCTGCTGCCAACTCCACACTGTATTATTATTCCACTCGGTGACCTCCTCATACTGCTGCCACCTCCATACTTGGTCATTGTGCCACTTGGAGGCCTCATCCTGATGCTGCCAACTCCATACTCGGTCATTGTGCCACTCGGTGGCCTTCTCCTAATGCTGCCTCTACCGCCAGACTCTGTCATTGTGCAACTCTGTGGTCTCCTTATGCTTCTGCCAACTCCACACTATGTAAATGTGCCACTTGGTGGCCTCCTCATACTGCTGCCACCTCCATACTCGGTCATTGTCCCACTTGGAGGCCTCATCCTGATGCTGCCAACTCCATACTCAGTCATTGTGCCACTTGGTGGCCTCCTCATACTGCTGCCACCTCCATACTCGGTCATTGTGCCACTTTGAGGTCTCCTCATGCTGCTGCCAACTCCACACTGTATTATTATTCCACTCGGTGACCTCCTCATACTGCTGCCACCTCCATACTCGGTCATTGTGCCACTCGGTGGACCCCTCATAATGCTGCCAACTCCAGACTCGGTCATTATGCCACTAGGTGGCCTTTTCTTACTGCTACCAACTCCAGACTCTGTCATTGTGCCACTCGGTGGCCTCCTCTTACTGCTGCCAACTCCATACTTGGTCATTGTGCCACTAGTTGGCCTCCTCATACTGCTGCCATCTCCAGACTCTGTTATTGTGCCACTTGGTGACCTTCTCCTGATGCTGTTGCCTCTGGTGCCACCTCCAGACTTGGTAATTGTGCCACTTGGTGGCCTCCTCCTGATGCTGCCAACTTCATACTCGGTCATTGTGCCACTAGGTGGCCTCCTTCTTATTCTGCAAACTCCATACTCGGTCATTGTGCCACTAGGTGGCCTCCTCATACTGCTGCCAACTCCAGACTTGGTCATTATGCCACTCAGTGGCCTTTTCATACTGCTACCAGCTCCAGACTCTGTCATTGTGCCACTTGTTGGCTTCCTCATACTGCTGCCAACTCCAGACTCTGTCATTGTGCCACTCGGTGGCCTTATCCTGATGCTGCTGCGGCCACTCCACCTCCAGACTCGGTCATTGTGCCACTAGGTGGCCTCCTCCTGATGCTGCTAACTCCATACTTGGTCATTGTGCCACTTGTTGGCCTCCTCATACTGCTGCCAACTCCAGACTCTGTTATCATGCAACTCGGTGACCTTCTCTTGATGCTGCCAACCCCATTCTCGGTCATTGTGCCACTCGGTGGCCTTCTCCTGATGCTGCTTCTGCTGCCGCCGCCACCTCCAGGCTCGGTTATTGTGGCACTCGGTGGCCTTCTCCTGATGCTGCCAACTCCATACTCGGTCATTGTGCCACCGGTGGCCTTCTCCTGATGCTGCTGCTGCTACTGCCTCCACCTTCAGTTTTGGTCATTGTGCCACTCAATGGCATCCTCCTGATGATGCCAACTCCATTCTTGGTCATTGTGCCACTCTTCTGATGCTGCTGCTGCCACCTCCAGACTCGGTAATTGTGTCACTCGGTGGCCTCTTTATACTGCTGCCAACTCAAGACTCTGTCATTGTGCCACTCTTTGGCCTCCTCCTGATACTGCTGCTGTCGCCACTTCCACATTCGGTCATTGTGCCACTCGGTGGCCTACTCATTCTGCCTCAAACTCCAGACTCGGCCATTGCACCACTCGGTGGCCTCCTCATACTGCTGCCAACTCCAGACTTGGTCATTGTGCCACTTAGTGGCCTCCTCATACTACCGCCACCTCCAGACTCTGTCATTGTGCCACTCGGTGGCCTCCTCATACTGCTGCCAACTCCAGACTCGGTCATTGTGCCACCACTCAGTGGCTTTCTCATACTGCTGCCAACTCCAGACATGGTGATTGTGCCACTTGTGGCCTCATCATACTGCTGCGAACTCCAGACTTGGTCATTGTGCCACTTAGTGGACTCCTCACAGGTCCACTGTGGACTTCTCATGCTGTTCCCACCCTCCCCAGTTCATGACTGGTCCACTATTTTGGCTTTCAGCCTGGCTGACATCATCATTTATTTGACCCTTCTTGGGATCTTTCAGAAGGAAGATAAAATAAGACTCACAACGGATCCTGTCTGTGTAGCAGCTGTAAGGCCTGTATGGTTCAATCAAAATTTGCTTCTGATTTGGTAGCCAAAAGCAGGAGTGGGTACAAAACACAGAAGACATGCAAATGTTCCATTCATGTGTAATCTCTGTTTTAGATCCACTCCTATATTTTTTTACATTTGCAATACTGATGGATTATTGAGCAAATGCTGACCGAGTGAAGGCGGATGCTCCACAGACAGGATCCGTTTTTGTGGGTTATTGTTCTGACGGATTAGAGGAAGGGCAAATTAATCAGTGACATCAACACAAACTTACTGCTGACTCCCTCTCCACTCTGTCGGGGGCTCTACTTGCTTGTATAAGTAGAACAGGTTCTGTAGACATCTATGTGGAATCGGCTGGCGACGGTGTAAAAGGAGTGCGCTTCTTCTTGGCGCTATCATCGATCTGTAAGGCTGAGTTCACACTTGAGTTATTTGGTCAGTTTTGGCCAAGTGACTACCAAAAAAAGTGAAGTGTGCCATGATTCTAAGAGTAACGCCTGTCATCTGCATGTCATACTGACTCACAGTATTATTTCCTTAGCACAGCAGACTCCCTATGCGCGTTACTGCAAGACACAGTGTTCTACACCGCTATACAGGCACAGTGTTCTACACCGCTATACAGGCACAGTGTTCTACACCGCTATACAGGCACAGTGTTCTACACCGCTATAAAGGCACAGTGTTCTACACCGCTATACAGGCACAGTGTTCTACACCACTATACAGGCACAGTGTTCTACACCGCTATAAAGGCTCTCTGCAGCCAGTAAATAGCCGTTTTTTAACGCGATTTGCAGCGAATAAATTCGGATTGAAACATATTTTTTTTTATTTTTTTTTGGGCAAGCTGGCCGAATAAAATTTTTGAAAAATGTGCTATCTCTTCTTATTACAATCACTGTATATTGTAGCATTACATAGTGTGTAATGAGCACTTGGTGCACACGGCAGAATGAACAGATTTCTTCTCAATTCTCTCAGGGATTTTTGACATTTTCATAATTTAATAAAATAAGATCCTGAAATAAGAAAAAAGTGAATTATTAGAGAAGAGAATCTGGAATTATCCTGGTGACGTTCCTCTGCACCTGGAGCTCTGTGCTGATGGTCTCTATATAGTGCGGCCTGGAGAGCTGAGGATCTGCCGAGCTGTCACTGAAAGCATGAAATCCCATCTGTCTGTGTGCAAGGATCTATCTCTGGTGGATGCAGCAGCTTCTGTCTGTGCCGTTATATTCTGGATCCTGTGTACATCATGTTGTGGAGACAGAAGAGCGGAGCCATCATCATCATCATCACAATGTCACCTTACATTCATTGACGCTGACCTCTATTATTATAATAGTGGTGACATCATCATCAGAGGACTGTCCTCTGTCCTGTGGGTCGATCCTAGAAAACCAAGTTTTAAAAACTGTGAAGAAGGAATTTCCAGTCGTGTGTAAGTCTTTACTCTTCTTAGTTCAGTCATCGCTATAAAGTCATCTACTTCTGCGTAGTTGTAGATCTCCCAGGAGTGGTGAAGGCTGTGGTGTCTTTCAGAAGGTATTTATGTATTTCTGATTCTTGTACATTTTTGCTGCTGGAACAGCCATATGTCTGACCAGGGCAGAGGGGAAGTATGTTAGAGCTCCTGGATGTTGGGGGTTCTGGTTCTGCCGGTCCGGCTCCCGATCCCTACAGAGGAAGCTGCGGCCAGCTGGACATTTCTTTGCAGTGGCTGCATGTAGTGAATGCAATACATTAGATTGTCTGATAGTGACCACAGTATAGATGAGAAGGGACCTGGACCGTGTGTGTGCTGCTGTCACAGGCCTCTTCTCAGGAGCTATGCTGCATCACTGGCTTTTGCTAGAGACGAGCAAATCGAAGCTGACGAAATGGAATTCAGTAAGAAGTTCAGGAAAAATGTGATTCTCACTGAATGCGAATTTCCTCGCACTTCGTGGTAACAAGTCACAATTTTCCTAAAATGTCTGCTGCACGTGTGAGGACATGGAGAAAGGAGATGTGGGAAGGCGGGATCCCCCATAATGCCATGCATGCAGCCAATCAGCAGCCAGCCAGCCTGTGATGTCACAGCCCTATAAATAGCGGCAGCCATCTTGGATTCTGCCATTCACCTGCGTACTTAGTGCAGGGAGAGACGTGTCTGCAGGCGCTAGGGACAGTGCTAGGAAAAATGTCATTGTACTAAGAAAAAACTATTTACAAGTACAGGGAAAGATTATTCAAGGTGCAGGGAAAGGACAGGGAGGAATCATCCCCAGCATTTCTGTAGAACAGGGTTCAGTCGGGGAGGTTACAGCCTGGGGAACAGGAACAATCCTATTACACCTTGCTGCACTGACTGCGGATCCACATTGCCATTATACAGCTCTAATTCCAGCAAACCGGTCTTGTTATTGGGGTACAAGTGCTGTGTGATACCGGCATTAACAGGGGTTATTACAGGAAATATTTATATGTCTTATTTGCCCTTGTGCGGTGCAGTTATATGTTCTAAAGCATTTTTTGGCTTGTATTAGAGGGAAAAAAAGGCTTATTTGCCGTTGTGTGGTGAAGGGCAAAAATTACAGCCCTTTTTGTTGTGTATTAGTGGCGAAACACAAATATATTTGCCTTTCGTTGTTGCAGTTATCTGTTGAAAAGCCGATTGTGTAAAAATAAAAAACAATTAGGCCCTAATTGCCATTCAGCGGTGCAGTTATATGTGGTGAAGTACTTTTCGCGGGCTGGACCGAATGACGTAGTGGTGACATTTTTTATGGTCTTTTATTGTGAAAATTGATGGGTGATAGTAGACTTCCTTTTGCGGTATGGAACGACTTACTTAGTGGTGAAATTCTTTATGTGACACTGGCTCTTCTTCAGAAAATGTATGGGTGAATGTTGTTGGGGCAAAGACCCCGATGCCGGATGAGCGGTGGACTCCGAATTAGAAGTTATATGAGTACTCACAGAAAAACCAACACAGGCACAGAGCTGTGTATCAAGTTGTTTCTACCTTTATTGAAAGGAAGCAGAGTTTATATAGCATTTTTCTGGATCTGGAGGCATAGTTAACCATTTACATCATATAAGTCATTAAAACTACAATCTAAAATGAGCATCTCTTGGCTTTATGCCTGAAGTGTCTCCTTGGTTTTTAACTGTGGGTGTTAATCACGTACTAGTCTTTCTAGTAATTATAGAAATTCCTTACTAGACCAGGTTGGTGGGGGCTAGGAGTGACCTTGAGGTTATAGCAACTTTCCACACAGAAATTCACAGCTTATAACTAGGGATGAGCGAACTCGAACTGTATAGTTCGGGTTCGTACCGAATTTTGGGGTGTCCGTGACACGGACCCGAACCCGGACATTTTCGTAAAAGTCCGGGTTCGGGTTCGGTGTTCGTCGCTTTCTTGGCGCTTTTGTGACGCTTTCTTGGCGCTTTTTGAAAGGCTGCAAAGCAGCCAATCAACAAGCGTCATACTACTTGCCCCAAGAGGCCATCACAGCCATGCCTACTATTGGCATGGCTGTGATTGGCCAGAGCACCATGTGACCCAGCCTCTATTTAAGCTGGAGTCACATAGCGCCGCCCGTCACTCTGCTCTGATTAGCGTAGGGAGAGGTTGCGGCTGCGACAGTAGGGCGAGATTAGGCAGATTAACTCCTCCAAAGGACTTGATTAACTGATCGATCTGCAGCTGTGGATCATTGAGCTGCTGATCCTCAATTGCTCACTGTTTTTAGGCTGCACAGACCGTTTGTCAGTCTCATTTTTCTGGGGTGATCGGCGGCCATTTTGTGTCTTGTGGTGCGCCAGCACAAGCTGCGACCAAGTGCATTTAACCCTCAATGGTGTGGTTGTTTTTTGGCTAAAGCCTACATCAGGGTGAAGCTGTCACACCAAGTGCATTTAACCAGCAATAGTCTGTTCATTTTTTGGCCATATACAAAATCAGGGGCAAGCTGCGCCTGTCACCAAGTGCATTTAACCCTCAATGGTGTGGTTGTTTTTTGGCTAAAGCCTACATCAGGGTGAAGCTGTCACACCAAGTGCATTTAACCAGCAATAGTCTGTTCATTTTTTGGCCATATACAAAATCAGGGGCAAGCTGCGCCTGTCACCAAGTGCATTTAACCCTCAATGGTGTGGTTGTTTTTTGGCTAAAGCCTACATCAGGGTGAAGCTGTCACACCAAGTGCATTTAACCAGCAATAGTCTGTTCATTTTTTGGCCATATCCCAGTCTAATTCTGTCACTAAATCCATACCGGTCACCCAGCGCCTAAATACTAGGCCTCAAATTTATATCCAGCTAAATCTGTCCCTAGTGCTGTAGCTGGGCGAGTTATTTAGTGTCCGTTCAAGCACATTTCTTGTTCTGGGTTGAAATACAATTCTCAATTTAGCAATTTCATAATTTAGTGGTTCCTGCTATATCAGAGCTCTTTGAAATCTATCCCAAAAAGGGTATATAATATTGAAGGTGCACATAGGGTCATTCAGAGTAACTTCACACACACCCGCTACTGTGTATTTCCAAGTCTAATTCTGTCACTAAATCCATACCGGTGACCCAGCGCCTAAATACTAGGCCTCAAATTTAATTCCCTCTAAATCTCTCGTTACCCACCGCTGTACTGTTGTTGCTGGGCAAGATATTTAGTGTCCGTCAAAGCACATTTTTTGTTCTGGGTTGAAGTACAATTCCCAATTTAGCAATTTCATAATTTAGTGGTTTCTGCTATATCAGAGCTATTTGAAATCTATCCCAAAAAGGGTATATAATATTGAAGGTGCACATAGGGTCATTCAGAATAACTTCACACACACCCGCTACTGTGTATTTCCAAGTCTAATTCTGTCACTAAACCCATACCTGTCACCCAGCGCCTAAATACTAGGCCTCAAATTTAAATCCCTCTAAATCTCTCGTTACCGTTGTCCTGTTGTAGCTGGGAAAGTTATTTAGTGCCCGTCAAAGCACATTTTTTGTTCTGGGTTGAAGTACAATTCCCAATTTAGCAATTTCATAATTTAGTGGTTCCTGCTATATCAGAGCTATTTGAAATCTATCCCAAAAAGGGTATATAATATTGAAGGTGCACATAGGGTCATTCAGAATAACTTCACACACACCCGCTACTGTGTATTTCCAAGTCTAATTCTGTCACTAAATCCATACCGGTGACCCAGCGCCTAAATACTAGGCCTCAAATTTAATTCCCTCTAAATCTCTCGTTACCCACCGCTGTACTGTTGTTGCTGGGCAAGATATTTAGTGTCCGTCAAAGCACATTTTTTGTTCTGGGTTGAAGTACAATTCCCAATTTAGCAATTTCATAATTTAGTGGTTTCTGCTATATCAGAGCTATTTGAAATCTATCCCTAAAAGGGTATATAATATTGAAGGTGCACATAGGGTCATTCAGAATAACTTCACACACACCCGCTACTGTGTATTTCCAAGTCTAATTCTGTCACTAAATCCATACCGGTGACCCAGCGCCTAAATACTAGGCCTCAAATTTAATTCCCTCTAAATCTCTCGTTACCCACCGGTGTACTGTTGTTGCTGGGCAAGATATTTAGTGTCCGTCAAAGCACATTTTTTGTTCTGGGTTGAAGTACAATTCCCAATTTAGCAATTTCATAATTTAGTGGTTTCTGCTATATCAGAGCTATTTGAAATCTATCCCTAAAAGGGTATATAATATTGAAGGTGCACATAGGGTCATTCAGAATAACTTCACACACACGCTTCTGTGCATTTCCAAGTCTAATTCTGTCACTAAATCCATACCGGTGACCCAGCGCCTAAATACTAGGCCTCAAATTTAAATCCCTCTAAATCTCTCGTTACCCACCACTGTACTGTTGTTGCTGGGCAAGATATTTAGTGTCCGTCAAAGCACATTTTTTGTTCTGGGTTGAAGTACAATTCCCAATTTAGCAATTTCATAATTTAGTGGTTTCTGCTATATCAGAGCTATTTGAAATCTATCCCTAAAAGGGTATATAATATTGAAGGTGCACATAGGGTCATTCAGAATAACTTCACACACACGCTTCTGTGCATTTCCAAGTCTAATTCTGTCAGTAAACCCATACCTGTCACCCAGCGCCTAAATACTAGGCCTCAAATTTAAATCCCTCTAAATCTCTCGTTACCCACCGCTGTACTGTTGTTGCTGGGCAAGATATTTAGTGTCCGTCAAAGCACATTTTTTGTTCTGGGTTGAAGTACAATTCCCAATTTAGCAATTTCATAATTTAGTGGTTTCTGCTATATCAGAGCTATTTGAAATCTATCCCTAAAAGGGTATATAATATTGAAGGTGCACATAGGGTCATTCAGAATAACTTCACACACACGCTTCTGTGCATTTCCAAGTCTAATTCTGTCACTAAATCCACACCGGTGACCCAGCGCCTAAATACTAGGCCTCAAATTTATATCCCGCTGAATTTGAATACAATACATTGGGCCAAATAATATATTTGTTGTTGTGGTGAACCATAACAATGAGAAAAACATCTAGTAAGGGACGCGGACGTGGACATGGTCGTGGTGGTGTTAGTGGACCCTCTGGTGCTGGGAGAGGACGTGGCCGTTCTGCCACATCCACACGTCCTAGTGTACCAACTACCTCAGGTCCCAGTAGCCGCCAGAATTTACAGCGATATATGGTGGGGCCCAATGCCGTTCTAAGGATGGTAAGGCCTGAGCAGGTACAGGCATTAGTCAATTGGGTGGCCGACAGTGGATCCAGCACGTTCACATTATCTCCCACCCAGTCTTCTGCAGAAAGCGCACAGATGGCGCCTGAAAACCAACCCCATCAGTCTGTCACATCACCCCCATGCATACCAGGGAAACTGTCTCAGCCTCAAGTTATGCAGCAGTCTCTTATGCTGTTTGAAGACTCCGCTGGCAGGGTTTCCCAAGGGCATCCACCTAGCCCTTCCCCAGCGGTGAAAGACATAGAATGCACTGACGCACAACCACTTATGTTTCCTGATGATGAGGACATGGGAATACCACCTCAGCATGTCTCTGATGATGACGAAACACAGGTGCCAACTGCTGCGTCTTTCTGCAGTGTGCAGACTGAACAGGAGGTCAGGGATCAAGACTGGGTGGAAGACGATGCAGGGGACGATGAGGTCCTAGACCCCACATGGAATGAAGGTCGTGCCACTGACTTTCACAGTTCGGAGGAAGAGGCAGTGGTGAGACCGAGCCAACAGCGTAGCAAAAGAGGGAGCAGTGGGCAAAAGCAGAACACCCGCCGCCAAGAGACTCCGCCTGCTACTGACCGCCGCCATCTGGGACCGAGCACCCCAAAGGCAGCTTCAAGGAGTTCCCTGGCATGGCACTTCTTCAAACAATGTGCTGACGACAAGACCCGAGTGGTTTGCACGCTGTGCCATCAGAGCCTGAAGCGAGGCATTAACGTTCTGAACCTGAGCACAACCTGCATGACCAGGCACCTGCATGCAAAGCATGAACTGCAGTGGAGTAAACACCTTAAAACCAAGGAAGTCACTCAGGCTCCCCCTGCTACCTCTTCTGCTGCTGCCGCCTCGGCCTATTCTGCTGCTGCCGCCTCGGCCTCTTCCTCCGCCTCTGGAGGAACGTTGGCACCTGCCGCCCAGCAAACAGGGGATGTACCACCAACACCACCACCACCACCTCCGTCACCAAGCGTCTCAACCATGTCACACGCCAGCGTTCAGCTCTCCATCTCACAAACATTTGATAGAAAGCGTAAATTCCCACCTAGCCACCCTCGATCCCTGGCCCTGAATGCCAGCATTTCTAAACTACTGGCCTATGAAATGCTGTCATTTAGGCTGGTGGACACAGACAGCTTCAAACAGCTCATGTCGCTTGCTGTCCCACAGTATGTTGTTCCCAGCCGGCACTACTTCTCCAAGAGAGCCGTGCCTTCCCTGCACAACCAAGTATCCCATAAAATCAAGTGTGCACTGCGCAACGCCATCTGTAGCAAGGTCCACCTAACCACAGATACGTGGACCAGTAAGCACGGCCAGGGACGCTATATCTCCCTAACTGCACACTGGGTAAATGTAGTGGCAGCTGGGCCCCAGGCGGAGAGCTGTTTGGCGCACGTCCTGCCGCCGCCAAGGATCGCAGGGCAACATTCTTTGCCTCCTGTTGCCACCTCCTCCTTCTCGGCTTCCTCCTCCTCTTCTTCCACCTGCTCATCCAGTCAGCCACACACCTTCACCACCAACTTCAGCACAGCCCGGGGTAAACGTCAGCAGGCCATTCTGAAACTCATATGTTTGGGGGACAGGCCCCACACCGCACAGGAGTTGTGGCGGGGTATTGAACAACAGACCGACGAGTGGTTGCTGCCGGTGAGCCTCAAGCCCGGCCTGGTGGTGTGTGATAATGGGCGAAATCTCGTTGCAGCTCTGGGACTAGCCAATTTGACGCACATCCCTTGCTTGGCGCATGTGCTGAATTTGGTGGTGCAGAAGTTCATTCACAACTACCCCGACATGTCAGAGCTGCTGCATAAAGTGCGGGCCGTCTGTTCGCGCTTCCGGCGTTCACATCCTGCCGCTGCTCGCCTGTCTGCGCTACAGCGTAACTTCGGCCTTCCCGCTCACCGCCTCATATGCGACGTGCCCACCAGGTGGAACTCCACCTTGCACATGCTGGACAGACTGTGCGAGCAGCAGCAGGCCATAGTGGAGTTTCAGCTGCAGCACGCACGGGTCAGTCGCACTACAGAACAGCACCACTTCACCACCAATGACTGGGCCTCCATGCGAGACCTGTGTGCCCTGTTGCGCTGTTTCGAGTACTCCACCAACATGGCCAGTGGCGATGACACCGTTATCAGCGTTACAATACCACTTCTATGTCTCCTTGAGAAAACACTTAGGGCGATGATGGAACAGGAGGTGGCCCAGGAGGAGGAGGAGGAGGATGAGGAAGAGGGGTCATTTTTAGCACTTTCAGGCCAGTCTCTTCGAAGTGACTCAGAGGGAGGTTTTTTGCAACAGCAGAGGCCAGGTACAAATGTGGCCAGCCAGGGCCCACTACTGGAGGACGAGGAGGACGAGGATGAGGAGGAGGTGGAGGAGGATGAGGATGAAGCATGGTCACAGCGGGGTGGCACCCAACGCAGCTCGGGTCCATCACTGGTGCGTGGCTGGGGGGAAAGGCAGGACGATGACGATACGCCTCCCACAGAGGACAGCTTGTCCTTACCCCTGGGCAGCCTGGCACACATGAGCGACTACATGCTGCAGTGCCTGCGCAACGACAGCAGAGTTGCCCACATTTTAACCTGTGCGGACTACTGGGTTGCCACCCTGCTGGATCCACGCTACAAAGACAATGTGCCCACCTTACTTCCTGCACTGGAGCGTGATAGGAAGATGCGCGAGTACAAGCGCACGTTGGTAGACGCGCTACTGAGAGCATTCCCAAATGTCACAGGGGAACAAGTGGAAGCCCAAGGCCAAGGCAGAGGAGGAGCAAGAGGTCGCCAAGGCAGCTGTGTCACGGCCAGCTCCTCTGAGGGCAGGGTTAGCATGGCAGAGATGTGGAAAACTTTTGTCAACACGCCACAGCTAACTGCACCACCACCTGATACGCAACGTGTTAGCAGGAGGCAACATTTCACTAACATGGTGGAACAGTACGTGTGCACACCCCTCCACGTACTGACTGATGGTTCGGCCCCATTCAACTTCTGGGTCTCTAAATTGTCCACGTGGCCAGAGCTAGCCTTTTATGCCTTGGAGGTGCTGGCCTGCCCGGCAGCCAGCGTTTTGTCTGAACGTGTATTCAGCACGGCAGGGGGCGTCATTACAGACAAACGCAGCCGCCTGTCTACAGCCAATGTGGACAAGCTGACGTTCATAAAAATGAACCAGGCATGGATCCCACAGGACCTGTCCGTCCCTTGTCCAGATTAGACATTAACTACCTCCCCATAACCATATATTATTGGACTCCAGGGCACTTCCTCATTCAATCCTATTTTTATTTTCATTTTACCATTATATTGCGATGCTACCCAAAGTTGAATGAACCTCTCCTCTGCCTGTGTGCTAGGCCTAAATATATGCCAATGGACTGTTGCAGTGGTGGCTGACATGAAGCCTGATTCTCTGCTATGACATGCAGACTAATTCTCTGCTGACATGAAGCCAGATTGTCTGTTACGGGACCTCTCTCCTCTGCCTGGGTGCTGGGCCTAAATTTATGACCATGGACTGTTGCAGTGGTGGCTGACGTGAAGCCTGATTCTCTGCTATGACATGCAGACTGATTCTCTGCTGACATGAAGCCAGATCGTCTGTTACGGGACCTCTCTGCTCTGCCTGTGTGCTAGGCCTAAATATATGCCAATGGACTGTTGCAGTGGTGGGTGACGTGAAGCCTCATTCTCTGCTATGACATGCAGACTGATTCTCTGCTGACATGAAGCCAGATTGTCTGTTACGGGACCTCTCTGCTCTGCCTGTGTGCTAGGCCTAAATATATGCCAATGGACTGTTGCAGTGGTGGGTGACGTGAAGCCTCATTCTCTGCTATGACATGCAGACTGATTCTCTGCTGTCATGAAGCCAGATTGTCTGTTACGGGACCTCTCTGCTCTGCCTGTGTGCTAGGCCTAAATATATGCCAATGGACTGTTGCAGTGGTGGGTGACGTGAAGCCTCATTCTCTGCTATGACATGCAGACTGATTCTCTGCTGACATGAAGCCAGATTGTCTGTTACGGGACCTCTCTGCTCTGCCTGTGTGCTAGGCCTAAATATATGCCAATGGACTGTTGCAGTGGTGGGTGACGTGAAGCCTCATTCTCTGCTATGACATGCAGACTGATTCTCTGCTGTCATGAAGCCAGATTGTCTGTTACGGGACCTCTCTGCTCTGCCTGTGTGCTAGGCCTAAATATATGCCAATGGACTGTTGCAGTGGTGGGTGACGTGAAGCCTCATTCTCTGCTATGACATGCAGACTGATTCTCTGCTGACATGAAGCCAGATTGTCTGTTACGGGACCTCTCTGCTCTGCCTGTGTGCTAGGCCTAAATATATGCCAATGGACTGTTGCAGTGGTGGGTGACGTGAAGCCTCATTCTCTGCTATGACATGCAGACTGATTCTCTGCTGACATGAAGCCAGATCCTCTGTTACGGGAGCTCTCTCCTCTGCCTGGGTGCTGGGCCTAAATTTATGACAATTGACTGTTGCAGTGGTGGGTGACGTGAAGCCTGATTCTCTGCTATGATATGAAGACTGATTCTCTGCTGACATGAAGCCAGATTGTCTGTTACGGGACCTTTCTCCTCTGCCTGGGTTCTGGGCCTAAATTTATGAAAATTGACTCTTACAGTGGTGGGTGACGTGAAGCCTGATTCTAGGCTATGATATGAAGACTGATTCTCTGCTGACATGAAGCCAGATTGTCTGTTACGGGACCTTTCTCCTCTGCCTGGGTTCTGGGCCTAAATTTATGAAAATTGACTCTTACAGTGGTGGGTGACGTGAAGCCTGATTCTCTGCTATGATATGAAGACTGATTCTCTGCTGACATGAAGCCAGATTCTCTGTTACGGGACCTCTCTCCTCTGCCTGGGTGCTGGGCCTAAATTTATGACAATGGACTGTTGCAGTGGTGGCTGACGTGAAGCCTGATTCTCTGCTATGACATGCAGACTGATTCTCTGCTGTCATGAAGCCAGATTGTCTGTTACGGGACCTCTCTGCTCTGCCTGTGTGCTAGGCCTAAATATATGCCAATGGACTGTTGCAGTGGTGGCTGACGTGAAGCCTCATTCTCTGCTATGACATGCAGACTAATTCTCTGCTGTCATGAAGCCAGATTGTCTGTTACGGGACCTCTCTGCTCTGCCTGTGTGCTAGGCCTAAATATATGCCAATGGACTGTTGCAGTGGTGGGTGACGTGAAGCCTCATTCTCTGCTATGACATGCAGACTGATTCTCTGCTGACATGAAGCCAGATTGTCTGTTACGGGACCTCTCTGCTCTGCCTGTGTGCTAGGCCTAAATATATGCCAATGGACTGTTGCAGTGGTGGGTGACGTGAAGCCTCATTCTCTGCTATGACATGCAGACTGATTCTCTGCTGACATGAAGCCAGATTCTCTGTTACGGGACCTCTCTCCTCTGCCTGTGTGTGTGCTGGGCCTAAATATATGCCAATGGACTGTTGCAGTGGTGGCTGACGTGAAGCCTCATTCTCTGCTATGACATGCAGACTAATTCTCTGCTGACATGAAGACAGATTCTCTGTTACGGGACCTCCCTCCTCTGCCTGGGTGCTGGGCCTAAATATATGCCAATGGACTGTTGCAGTGGTGGCTGACGTGAAGCCTCATTCTCTGCTATGACATGCAGACTGATTCTCTGCTGACATGAAGCCAGATTCTCTGTTACGGGACCTCTCTCCTCTGCCTGTGTGTGTGCTGGGCCTAAATATATGCCAATGGACTGTTGCAGTGGTGGCTGACGTGAAGCCTCATTCTCTGCTATGACATGCAGACTGATTCTCTGCTGACATGAAGCCAGATTCTCTGTTACGGGACCTCTCTCCTCTGCCTGTGTGTGTGCTGGGCCTAAATATATGCCAATGGACTGTTGCAGTGGTGGCTGACGTGAAGCCTCATTCTCTGCTATGACATGCAGACTAATTCTCTGCTGACATGAAGACAGATTCTCTGTTACGGGACCTCCCTCCTCTGCCTGGGTGCTGGGCCTAAATATATGCCAATGGACTGTTGCAGTGGTGGCTGACGTGAAGCCTCATTCTCTGCTATGACATGCAGACTAATTCTCTGCTGACATGAAGACAGATTCTCTGTTACGGGACCTCTCTCCTCTGCCTGGGTGCCGGGGCCTAAATATCTGAGAATGGACTGTTCCAGTGGTGGGTGACGGGAAGCCAGATTCTCTGCTATGGAACCTCTCTCCAATTGATTTTGGTTAATTTTTATTTATTTAATTTTTATTTTAATTCATTTCCCTATCCACATTTGTTTGCAGGGGATTTACCTACATGTTGCTGCCTTTTGCAGCCCTCTAGCTCTTTCCTGGGCTGTTTTACAGCCTTTTTAGTGCCGAAAAGTTCGGGTCCCCATTGACTTCAATGGGGTTCGGGTTCGGGACGAAGTTCGGATCGGGTTCGGATCCCGAACCCGAACATTTCCGGGATGTTCGGCCGAACTTCTCGAACCCGAACATCCAGGTGTTCGCTCAACTCTACTTATAACACAAAATGGCAGTATGAAATACAAGATGGAATCTCAACCCTCACAATTCCCCCATTTTTGAAATACCAACTCACCACAGGTGCCAGATACACATACTTCAGCCGGACATTCCCCTTGCTTCTGGTTTCTCCACCTGTGTGAGGGGTCATCTCAACATGTCTCATAGTCTTTTCTACTTCTGTTCTTGTTGCACACTCTGCTCAAGCACATCAATATGAGCTTAATTACAATATAAATGAATGCAATAATTAACAAAATCTGTATTATTCCCCGTACTATACCCATACTCGAACAGTCTTATTTTTTAGGGCAGTAATATTGGCTTGCGACCAGGGGGCCTCAACCCAGCCTGTCATAGGGAGGGGAACTGCTGTGGAGTTAAACTTAAGACTTTCATTTTCTGGTCTTCAGATAAGAAGTCTCTACAATTTATGTCAGCAAGTTCTAACCATGGTACCGGTATCGCTGAATAAGGCACAGTCTTTGAACTCACAGGACTGTGAGTGCAGATCCAACAGTTCTTGTAATTGTCCACATTTGTCATGTTTTTCAACATAACCTGATGTTGCCCAATAAGGGAAAAGGTCACTTTTCAGGTTGACATACAGAGCTTGGATGCTCAGAGCCAGGGTTAGCAGTGCAAGAATCCTCATCCTCGGGGTTAGGCACTTTCTTACAGTGTGAGGCATGGATCCAGTTGGGTTTCCCTCTTCTTTCACCGCTGTTTGTGTGTAGTCAGCAAAACCTGGAGGGGGCATCAAATCTGGGATCCAGACCTTTTCTTATGTGCTTCTTTATCACCACCCATCACCTGGTTGCAGACTGTGAGTTCTTTCTACTGAGTCAGGATCTGGAAGTGAAGCAAACACTTGTTTATGCGTGTGTTCCAACCTTTTTGTGAGGGCCCGCATGTAACTGGTCAGACTGTCATTATTCATCTGCATCTGCTAGGGAAAGTACAGCCCTAGCCTAGGGGCACTTCCAAGCAGGATCTCAAATGGGGATAACCCTGTCTTCCTGTTTGGGGTAGTCCTCACCGAGTATAAAGCCAAGGGCAAGCACTCTGTCCAGGGCCTCTCGTCTCCTGCATGGCCTTCTGTATTTTCAGTTTCAATGTGCCATTCAGGCAATGAACTCGGACGCTGCTGGAGATGGTTAGCTGTATGGAAGGCTTGGGTCACCCCTAATGCTTGCATAACCTCTCTCATCACTTCACCTGTAAAGTGGGAACCTCTGTCTGACTCAATAACTTCAGGAACACCATACGTGCATATCAGTTCACTGACCAGTTTCTTTGCAGTGTTCTTGGCACTTACTTTGGCTATTGGGAAGGCTTCCGGCCAACCTAAAAAGAGATCAACACACACGAGAACAAATTCATACACTCCCACTAGTGTTGAGCAAGCATGCTCGGCCGAACAGCAGTTCGGCTCGAGCATCGCTATGCTTGGCACATCGCAGTGTTCGGAGGAGTACTATGTATTGCTCGAGCACAAATGAATGCATTGGGGATGCTGCGCTGCAATCTTTGCAAAGGCGTCCGGTGTTGCCACCTACAGGAAATCTGGTAGTATTATACTTTGCAATGCAAGAGCATTGCAAAGTATAGTATAACCATCAGCCCCACTGGATCTTCAAGATCCATGAGGGAACTGATTAAAAAAAATTGAAAATAATAAAAGTAAAAATAAATAAATAGATAAAAATGTCAAATAAAAAAAATTGCCTTTGCCTATAAAAAAATTAAAAAAACATAACAAAAACCACACATATTAGGTATCACCGCATCCGTAACGACCATCTCTATAAATATATATTGCCCCATAAAGTGTAATAATGAATGATCAAAAAATCATATGTATCCAAAAATTGCATCAATAAAAACCTCAACTCTTTCTGCAAAAAACGAGCCCCTGCATTAAGACAATCGGTAGAAAAATAAAAAACATAATAGACACACAAAAACATAATTTCTTTTAAAAAAATGCTTTATTATGTAAAACTAAAACAAACAAACCAAAAAAGTAGACATATTTGAAATCACTGCGTCCGTAACAACTTGCTCTATTAAAATAGCACATGATCTACCATGTCGGATGAAACTTGTAAAAAATTTAAGATGACAAAACGGTGCCAAAACAGCAATTTTTTTGTTACCTTGCCTCACAAAAAACGTAATATAGAGCAATTAAAAATAATTTTTACCCCAGAATAGTACCAATAAAACTGTCACTTTATCCCCTGGTTTCCAAAACAGGGTCACTTTTTGGGAGTTTCTACTGTATGGGTGCATCAGGGGGGCTTTAAATGGGACATGGCATCTAAAATCAGTCCAGCAAAATCTGCCTTCCAAAAACCATGTGGAGTTCTTTTCCTTCTGCACCCTGCCGTGTGCCCTTACATCAGTTTACGACCACATGTGGGGTGTTTCTGGAATCAGGGTAATAAATATAGAGTTTTGTTTGGCTGTTAACCCTCAATGTGTTAAAGAAAAAAATGTAATAAAATGGAAAATCTGCCAAAAAAGTGAAATTTAGAAACTTCATCTCCATTTTTCCTTAATTCTTGTGGAACACCTAAAGGGTTAACAAAGTTTGTAAAATCATTTTTGAGTAACTTGAGGGGTGTAGTTTCTACAATGGGGTCATTTATGGGGGGTATCCCCTATGTAAGCCCCACAAAGTGACTTCAGACCTGAACCGGTCCTTAAAAAGTGGGTTTTGAAATTTTCGTAAAAATGTTAAGAATTGCTTCTAAACTTCTAAGCCTTGTAACGTTCTAAAAAAATAAAGTGAAATTTCCAAAATGATGCCAACATAAAGTATACATATGGGGAATGTTAAGTAATAAATATTTTATGAGGTATCACTTTCTGTTTTAGAAGCAGAGAAATTGAAATTTAGAAAATTGTGAATTTTTCTAAATTTTTGGTAAATTTGGGATTTTTTTCATAAATAAAGGTGAAATATATTGACTCAAATTTATGACTGTTATGAAGTACAATGTGTCACGAGAAAACAATCCCAGAATGGCTTTGATAAGTAAGTGTTCCAAAGCTATTACCACATAAAGTGACGCATGTCAGATTTGTAAATTTTGACCTGGACACTGGGGCATCAATGACCTTTGGTCATGAAAGGGTTAAAGACGTTTGCAGCAATCACAAATGCTGTCTCCTTTCCATGACATAACCTAATAGATGGTATAAGAGGATAGCAAGGAGACCCCAACATAAATAGATCCATGAGAACCATGATGGATAGGCTGTGAGAAATGAAGAGGTCATGAATGTAGACAAGTTTGTAGCAAACAGATTATACATTCCTGTCATGGCGGCACCCCATGCACACCTCCGTCCTGACATAGGAGCCACACCACTCTCCCAGTTGTTGTCCTTCAGCCACACCATGGTCTGACGTTCGAGGCCATAACAAATAATGGTCCCTGTCTTATGTAAATACAGCAGCATAAAAGGCCTTTTCTGTCCAGTGAATGCCTAATGTTTGGGACCTAGGAGGAATTCAACACATGTGACTAGCATGTGTTATTAAAATTGAACTATTATCATTTGGGTGTTTTTCAAGAGGGGGGATTTCATTAGCCATGTTTTTAATCCAATTTTATATTTTTAGTTCTTTTAAACATATGTATTTGACCTGTATTTGTACTGGACTGCAGTAAAATGATATCCATTGACCGTCTAATATACTGTACCTCTGGCCACATAATCACTTGATCTGTTACGTACAGTGAATGCATAATTTTTGGGGCCTGTAATCTAATTGGCCTGCAGTAAAATTGATATTCATTGACCGCCTAATGTACCGCCAGCCACATTATCAATTGTTCTTTTCTGTATGGTAAATGAATAATTTTTGGGGCCTGTAGTCCACTGGCCTGCAGTAAAATTGATTAGTGTTGAGCGCTAATATTCGATAAACGAAAATTTATTGTGAATATCGCCACTTTGAGAATTTGCGAAGATTTTGAATATAGTGATATATATTTGTTATATTGAATATTGATAATTTTTTTCCATCTGAACATGATTTCTCCCTGTATCTTGCTTGTGGGCCAATGAGAAGGAAGCAATGTCAAGTTTACAAGAATACTTTGTGCACCAATCAGTAATCTGTAGTCAGACCTGCTAAAAAAATATTCTAATCATTGCCGATTAGCGCAATCACGAATATATTGGAGCACTTGACTCTATCTGCATATAAAGCTATTGCAATGTTCTGCCGTGCCGACCATTTTCTCCAGTTTTAGGAGAAATTCAGGAAACTTCTAGCAGCTTGAAAAATTTAGCCAAAGTGACCCACGCCTGTATTTCGTGTTACGAATTCGCATTACGCAATTTTTACATTGCAGATTTTTTGCATTCAATAAAATAATCTCAAATTCTCGAATATATGACGAATAGTCTACTGAATATTTGTGAGATATCGCAAATTTGAATATAGCCCCTGCCGCTCATCACTAAAACTTTTATCCAATGACCGTCTAATATACCTCCAGCCACATAATCACTTGATATTTTCTGTCCGGTGAATGCATAATGTTTGGGGCCTGTACTTCACTGGCCTGCAGTAAAATTTGTATCCATTGACCGCATAATGTACCTCGAGCCACATAATCACAATTTCTTTTATGTCAGGTGAATGCCTAATTTTTAAGGACCGTACCCCCGTGACCTAAAATAAACATTTTCTAGGCTCCAGCAGGGCACATTTCTGAGAATTTCCCTTTAAGGCGCATAAAAATGGCCCCTAATTAAAATACATATTTTTGGGGGGAAATTTTGCCATTGATCCCCCTCTGGTATGTCACTGTCCATGTTGTGGGCCAATTTGTGCACTTCTCGTAATTATTTGGTGGCTGCAAATATGAGCTGAAGTTTTTTCAGGTTTGCCTGCCATTAAAGTGAATGCGGTGGCGAACATTTTATCTTATTCGCAAATCGTCCCGGCCGATGTTCATTCAACACTGCCCTCTATCAGTGTTTTGTGTAAACAGGTATATAGAACCCAATAATGACTATTTGCTGGAAGCAGGTATATCAAACCCTTTAATCAATATTTTGTGGAAGCAGGTATATTGCAGCCCTCAATCAGTATTTTGTGGAAGCAGGTATATTGCAGCCCTCAATCAGTTTTTTTGGGGGGGCAACAGGTATATCATCACACCAGTTGCAATTAGTTGTTCCAATAGCGTTTGTCCCTCAGTATAGCTGCAGTATCTCAGCAGAACCACACACAACTGCTGCACAATACAAATGCACTATATAGAAAGGGACCGGGACTGTGTGCAAACATGATCAAATATTCGCAAACCGAAAGTTTGCGGCGGGCTCCATTCACTTCAAAGGCAGGCGAACCTGAAAAACCTTCAGCTCATATTAGCAGCCACCAAATACTTAGTAGAAGTGCAGAAATAGTCCCACAACATGGAGAGACATACCAGAGGGGGATCAATGACAAAAATTCCAACAAAAAATATGTGTCTTAATCGGGGGACATTTTTAAGTCTTAAAGGGAAATTCTCTTAAATGTGCCCTGTTGCGCTACGTAAATGCACTATGTAGAAAGTATTTTATTGGTATATAACAGCCGCTTCAATCAGCCGTTTTTTTGGGGGCAGCTGGTATATCACACCAGTAGAAATGATTTGTTCCAATAACGCTTGTCACTCTGTATACCTGCAGTATCGCCGCAGAACCGCACACAACTGCCGCACAATACAAATGCACTATAATATACAGTCCAACATAGAATGTATATTATAACATTGTACAAGGAAGGCAATCCATTAGAATATACATGAAGATAAAACTTAACCTTTATTAATGTTACTATCAGGGTCCATTCCCACGTCCATAAATGTTTTGCGGATCCGCAAATTGCGGATCCACAAAACACTCACACCGGCAATGTGCATTCCGCAATTTGCGGACTGCACATCTCCAGCACTATAATAGAAAATGCCTAATCTTGTCCGCAATTGCGGACAGGGATAGGACATGTTCTATTTTTTGTCAGAAACTGAAGCATTGAGGCGCAAGTGCGGATCCACAAATGCGGATGCAGATTTGCAAATGCTGTTGCGGACAGCACATTCCGGCCCCATTGAAAATGAATGGGTCTGCACTAGAGTTGAGCGAACACCTGGATGTTCGGGTTCGAGAAGTTCGACCGAGCTTCCCGGAAATGTTCGGGTTCGGGATCCGAACCCGACCCGAACTTCGTCCCGAACCCGAACCCCATTGAAGTCAATGGGGACCCGAACTTTTCGGCACTAAAAAGGCTGTAAAACATCCCAGGAAGGGGCTAGAGGGCTGCAAAAGGCAGCAAAATGTAGTTAAATCCCCTGCAAACAAATGTGGACAGGGAAATGAATAAAAATAAAAATAAAATAAATAAAAATTCCCATAGCAGAGAATCAGGCTTCAGGTCACCCACCACTGGAACAGGCCATTGTCAGATATTTTGGCCCTGGCACCCAGACAGAGGAGAGAGGTCCCATAGCAGAGAATCAGGCTTCATGTCATAGCAGAGAATCAGGCTTCATGTCATAGCACAGAATCAGGCTTCACATCACCCACCACTGGAACAGGCCACTATCAGATATTTTTAGGCCCCGGCACCCAGACAGAGGAGAGAGGTCCCATAGCAGAGATTCAGGCTTCATGTCATAGCAGAGAATCAGGCTTCATGTCATAGCAGAGAATCAGGCTTCACGTCACCCACCACTGGAACAGGCCATTGTCAGATATTTTGGCCCTGGTACCCAGACAGAGGAGAGAGGTCCCATAGCAGAGAATCAGGCTTCATGTCATAGCAGAGAATCAGGCTTCACGTCACCAGCCACTGGAACAGGCCATTGTCAGATATTTAAGCCCCGGCACCCAGACAGAGGAGAGAGGTCCCATAGCAGAGATTCAGGCTTCATGTCATAGCAGAGAATCAGGCTTCACGTCACCCAAAACTGGAACAGGCCATTGTCAGATATTTAGGCCCCGGCACCCAGACAGAGGAGAGAGGTCCCATAGCAGAGATTCAGGCTTCATGTCAGCAGAGAATCAGGCTACATGTCATAGCAGAGAATCAGGCTTCACGTCACCCACCACTGGAACAGTCCATTCTCAGATATTTAGGTCCCGGCAACTAGACAGAGGAGAGAGGTCCCATAGCAGAGATTCTGGCTTCATGTCAGCAGAGAATAAGGCTTCATGTCATAGCAGAGAATCAGGCTTCACGTCACCCACCACTAGAACAGGCCATTGTCAGATATTTTGGCCCTGGCACCCAGACAGAGGAGAGAGGTCCCATAGCAGAGATTCAGGCTTCATGTCATAGCAGAGAATCAGGCTTCATGCCATAGCAGAGAATCAGGCTTCATGTCATAGCAGAGAATCAGGCTTCACGTCATCCACCACTGGAACAGGCCATTGTCATATATTTAAGCCCCGGCACCCAGTCAGAGGAGAGAGGTCCCATAGCAGAGATTCAGGCTTCATGTCAGCAGAGAATCAGGCTTCATGTCATAGCAGAGAATAAGGCTTCACGTCATAGCAGAGAATCAGGCTTCATGTCATAGCAGAGAATAAGGCTTCATGTCATACCAGAGAATCAGGCTTCACGTCACCCACCACTGGAACAGGCCACTATCAGATATTTTTAAGCCCCGGAACCCAGACAGAGGAGAGAGGTCCCATAGCAGAGATTCAGGCTTCACGTCATAGCAGAGAATCAGGCTTCATGTCATAGCAGAGAATCAGGCTTCACGTCACCCACCACTGGAACAGGCCATTGTCAGATATTTTGGCCCCGGCACCCAGACAGAGGAGAGAGGTCCCATAGCAGAGAATCAGGCTTCATGTCATAGCAGAGAATCAGGCTTCATGTCATAGCAGAGAATCAGGCTTCACGTCACCAGCCACTGGAACTGGCCATTGTCAGATATTTAAGCCCCAGCACCCAGACAGAGGAGAGAGGTCCCATAGCAGAGATTCAGGCTTCATGTCATAGCAGAGAATCAGGCTTCACGTCACCCAAAACTGGAACAGGCCATTGTCAGATATTTAGGCCCCGGCACCCAGACAAAGGAGAGAGGTCCCATAACAGAGATTCAGGCTTCATGTCAGCAGAGAATCAGGCTTCATGTCATAGCAGAGAATCAGGCTTCACGTCACCCACCACTGGAACAGTCCATTGTTAGATATTTAGGCCCCGGCACCCAGACAGAGGAGAGAGGTCCCTTAGCAGAGATTCAGGCTTCATGTCAGCAGAGAATAAGGCTTCATGTCATAGCAGAGAATCAGGCTTCACGTCACCCACCACTAGAACAGGCCATTGTCAGATATTTTGGCCCTGGCACCCAGACAGAGGAGAGAGGTCCCATAGCAGAGATTCAGGCTTCATGTCATAGCAGAGAATCAGGCTTCATGTCATAGCAGAGAATCAGGCTTCACGTCACCCACCACTGGAACAGGCCATTGTCAGATATTTAAGCCCCGGCACCCAGAAAGAGGAGAGAGGTCCCATAGCAGAGATTCAGGCTTCATGTCAGCAGAGAATCAGGCTTCATGTCATAGCAGAGAATCAGGCTTCATGTCATAGCAGAGAATCAGGCTTCACGTCACCAGCCACTGGAACTGGCCATTGTCAGATATTTAAGCCCCAGCACCCAGACAGAGGAGAGAGGTCCCATAGCAGAGATTCAGGCTTCATGTCATAGCAGAGAATCAGGCTTCACGTCACCCAAAACTGGAACAGGCCATTGTCAGATATTTAGGCCCCGGCACCCAGACAGAGGAGAGAGGTCCCATAGCAGAGATTCAGGCTTCATGTCAGCAGAGAATCAGGCTTCATGTCATAGCAGAGAATCAGGCTTCACGTCACCCACCACTAAAACAGGCCATTGTCAGATATTTTGGCCCTGGCACCCAGACAGAGAAGAGAGGTCCCATAGCAGAGATTCAGGCTTCATGTGATAGCAGAGAATCAGGTTTCACGTCACCCAAAACTGGAACAGTCCATTGTCAGATATTTAGGCCCCGGCACCCAGACAGAGGAGAGAGGTCTCATAGCAGAAATTCAGGCCTCATGTCATAGCAGAGAATCATGCTTCATGTCACCCAACACTGGAACAGGCCACTGTCAGATATTTTTAGGCCCCGGCACCCAGACGGAGGAGAGGTTCATTCAACTTTGGGTTGCCCCGCAATATAATGGTAAAATGAAAATAAAAATAGTATTGAATGAGGAAGTGCCCTGGAGTACAATAATATATGGTTAAGGGGAGGTAGTTAATGTCTAATCTGCACAAGGGATGGACAGGTCCTGTGGGATCCATGCCTGGTTCATTTTTATGAATGTCAGCTTGTCCACATTGGCTGTAGACAGGCGGCTGCGTTTGTCTGTAATGACGCCCCCTGCCGTGCTGAATACACGTTTAGACAAAACGCTGGCCGCCGGGCAGGCCAGCACCTCCAAGGCATAAAAGGCTAGCTCTGGCCACGTGGACAATTTGGAGACCCAGAAGTTGAATGGGGCCGAACCATCAGTCAGTACGTGTCATGGTCTTACCTTCTCACTGTTCTCCTTCGTTTGACATCTGCTGGCGGCCATCTTGGTTTCTGGGTTTCTTGTAGCCTCCCACCCTGCGGCTTCTCCTTCCCACTGGGAGGAGCTGGATGCCTAGCTCATATATATAGGAGGTCTGTGGCTTCAGTTCCTTGCTTGGTCCTCCTGTGTTCACATGCTTCTAAGACTGCTGCTGCTTCTGGTTCCTGATCCTGGCCTCGTCTGACTACCCCGTTGGTTCCTGATCCTGGCTTCATCTGACTACCCTGCTGGTTCCTGATCCAGGCTTCGTCTGACTACCCTCCTGGTTCCTGACCTCTGTCTACGCAAGACCCTGCTTCGGTTTAGCCATCCGTTTGGACTTTTGCTTACAGCTTGATTTTCAATAAAGCCTTCTTAGTTCCACTTATCTCTTGTTGTACGTCTGGTTCATGGTTCCATGACATTAGGACCAAGCCATGAATTCTGACGGTACAGGGCCATCCTCGCTACCTACGCTGGTTGCCAGACTTGATCAGCAGGATCACCTGTTGGGTCGGTTCGCTTCCGTTGCCGATGGGTCGGTTGTCGCTCCTGGGCCCGCTCCTACTGCCGCTCCGGTTGTTGCGCCAGAGTCTACCCCGACACCTGTTGCTGTGCCTGCGGTGTCTCGGGGTATGACCGGTTCTGCCCCCCTTCCACAGCGCTTTGGGGGAGAGCCAACTCAGTGCCGAGGTTTCCTTAACCAGGTGGGCATTTATTTCGAGTTGCTGCCACATGCCTTTCCTACTGAGAGATCAAAGGTGGGCTTCTTGATCTCGCTGCTCTCGGACAAGGCCTTGGCCTGGGCCAGCCCTTTATGGGAGAACAACAATCCGGTGGTTGCCGAGTTTTCCGGTTTTGTTGCTTCTCTTCGGAAGGTATTTCGATGTGCCGGCTCGTGCTGCCTCTGCTGCGAAGCTCCTTATGTCCATCAGACAGGGTTCACGATCCGTAGCTGAATACGCCATTGAGTTTCGTACCCTGGCAGCAGAGGTGGGCTGGAATAATGAGGCTCTGGTTGCTGCTTTCTGTCATGGTCTCTCGGATGCCTTGAAGGATGAGGTTGCAGCTAAGGACCTACCAGTGGAGCTCGAGTCTCTTATTTCTTTCCTGATTTTGATTGACACCAGACTCAGGGAGAGACCTTCCTTTAAGGAGAGCCTGCGGAAGTCTTCTAACAGATTGGCGCCTACGTTTGCTGTCCCACCCGTGCCTCCCTCTCCTCCCACGCCTCCTGGGGATGACTTGTCTGGGGGTGAACCCATGCAGCTGGGGTTTGCTCGCCTGTCCGAGGGGGAGAGGGTACTCCGGAGACGCGAGGGCCGATGCATGTACTGTGGTCTCGGTGGGCATTTTCGGTTGGCATGTCCGAACCGTCCGGGAAACGCTCGCACCTGAGATCCTGTCGGGGGCAGATCTTGGGTGGAGTCTCCTCGTCCCCGGTTTCCCGTGTTGACAAACCACTGATCACTGTTGTCCTCTCCTGGGTCGGGGGCTCGGTGACGACCCAGGCGTTGGTGGACTCTGGTGCTGGTGGTTTGTTCATTGATAGTGTGTTCGCTGCCGCCAATTCCATTCCTCTGCAGCCTCGAGGTTCCCCACTGGCTCTTGAGGCGATAGACGGCAGACCCCTTCTGCCGTCACACGTGACTCATGAGACCCTTCCAGTGGGGATAGCCATTGGTGCCGTTCACAGAGAGTCGGTCTGTCTCCAGGTGATTTCGTCTCCACACTACTCGGTGGTCTTGGGGTACCCCTGGCTCCAGAAGCATAATCCGACTTTCGATTGGAGATCGGCCGAGATCCTCTCGTGGTCACCGCAGTGTGGGGCTAGTTGCATCCATGGGCCTGTCAAGTTGCTGTGTACTTCCTCGGACTCTCTGTTGCCTCCTGAATACGAAGAGTACCGGGATGTTTTCGATAAGGTGCGCGCGGTTGCCCTACCTCCGCACCGTCTATACGATTGTGCCATAGAGTTACAATCTGGTGCCGTTCCTCCTCGTGGCAAAGTCTATCCACTGTCGGTAGCGGAGAATGAGGCCATGGAGGAGTATGTGAGGGAGGCGCTTTCACGCGGACACATTCGCAAATCCTCGTCCCCGGCAGGGGCTGGATTTTTCTTTGTGAAAAAGAAGGGCGGTGAGTTGAGGCCTTGCATCGATTACAGGGGTCTCAATCGCATCACGATCAAGAACGCTTACCCGATACCCTTGATTTCCGAGCTGTTCGATCGCCTCAAAGGGGCCACGGTCTTTACCAAACTCGACCTGAGGGCGGCATATAACCTGGTAAGGATCAAGGCGGGCGATGAGTGGAAGACCGCGTTTAACACCAGGACCGGTCATTATGAATCCTTGGTTATGCCCTTTGGGTTGTGCAATGCGCCCGCAGTCTTCCAGGAATTCATCAACGATGTTTTCCGTGACCTGTTGCAGCAGTGTGTGGTGGTCTATTTGGATGACATCTTGGTATATTCTGAATCCATTGAGGCCCACATTATGGATGTCAGACGAGTGTTGCAACGGTTACGAGAGAACAGGCTGTTCGGTAAGCTTGAGAAATGCGAATTTCACCGATACCAGGTAACCTTCTTAGGTTACATCATTTCCGCTGAGGGGTTCTCCATGGATCCTGAGAAGGTTTCGGCTGTCTTACAGTGGCCCCAGCCCAGTGGTCTCCGTGCCCTGCAGCGCTATCGGAAGTTCATCAGGGACTTTTCTATGCTAGCCAAGCCTCTCACGGATCTGACCAGGAAGGGCAGTAATTTCCAGGTCTGGCCGCTCGAGGCCATCCGAGCTTTTGAGGCTCTAAAGTCCGCCTTTGTGTCGGCTCCGATTCTGTCGCATCCCAACCCTGGGTTGCCCTTTGTCCTCGAGGTGGACGCATCTGAGACGGGAGTAGGTGCCCTCCTGTCTCAGCGTAGAACACCAGAGGGTCCTCTGCTTCCTTGTGGGTTTTACTCCCGGAAACTGTCTTCCGCGGAGTGCAACTATCAGATTGGTGACAGGGAGTTATTGGCCATCGTGCAGGCCCTTAAAGAATGGAGGCACTTGCTCGAGGGTTCGGTGGTTCCGGTTCTCATCCTGACGGACCACAAGAATCTGACCTACCTTTCTGAGGCCAAGAGATTGACACCACGTCAGGCCAGATGGGCTCTGTTCTTGTCACGTTTTAATTACGTGGTCTCCTACCTACCCGGTTCCAAGAACATCAGAGCGGATGCCTTATCACGGCAGTACTCCGAGCTGTCCGGGGAGGAGTCGATTCCGACTTCGGTCATACCTCCGAATCAGATCCTGGCCGCCATTCGCACCAGCCTGACCTCTCCCCTGGGTGAGCAGATTTTGGCGGCTCAATCTGGTGCTCCCTCTGGGAGACCCAACGGCAGGTGTTTTGTGCCTGAGGAGTTGCGCACGCGGTTGTTGCGAACCTACCATAACTCCAAGGCCGCGGGGCATCCTGGAAAGAATCAGCTGTCCTGGGCTGTTTCACGTCTGTTCTGGTGGCCTTCTCTACGTTCCGACATCGCCGCATATGTAGCGGCATGCTCCGTTTGTGCCCAGAGTAAGTCCCCTCGGCACCTTCCGTTGGGCCTTTTGCAACCCATAGCCACCGGGGAGCGCCCATGGTCACACCTGGGGATGGTTTTCATTGTGGACCTCCCTGCATCCCGAGGCCATACGGTCATTCTCATGATTGTGGATCGGTTTTCCAAAATGTGCCACTGTGTTCCTCTCAAGAAGTTACCCTCTGCACAAGAGTTGGCCACGATTTTCGCCAGGGAGGTCTTCCGGTTGCACGGTTTGCCCAAGGAGATTGTGTCGGATCGGGGGAGTCAGTTTGTGTCCATGTTCTGGCGCGCCTTTTGCTCCCAATTGGGGATTCATCTCTCTTTCTCTTCGGCCTACCACCCTCAGTCCAATGGGGCCGCAGAACGATCCAATCAGGCCTTGGAGCAATTCCTTCGTTGCTATGTCTCCGATCACCAAGACAATTGGGTTGACCTCCTGCCTTGGGCTGAGTTTGCCAGGAACACGGCGGTAAACTCTTCCTCTGGGACGTCTCCCTTCATGGCCAATTATGGGTTCCAACCTGCCGTGTTACCGGAGGTATTCTCTCCCCAGGATATTCCGGCTGTGGAGGATCACCTTTCCGTCCTACGTGCTTCTTGGGTACAGATCCAGAGGTCCCTTGAGGTCTCTGCGCAGCGCCAGAGACTCCAGGCTGATCGCAGACGAGCGCCCGCTCCTTCCTACCAGGTCGGAGACCGTGTATGGTTGTCCACCCGCAACCTCAACCTTCGAGTGCCCACTCCCAAGCTGGCGCCTCGCTTTGTTGGTCCCTTCCGAGTGCTTCGCAGGGTAAACCCGGTAGCCTATGCCCTTGCGCTTCCTCCTGGCATGCGGATCTCCAACGTGTTTCATGTCTCCCTGTTGAAGCCATTGGTGTGTAATCGTTTCACTTCCTCGGTTCCTCGGCCCCGTCCGGTCCAAGTGGGCAATCGTGAGGAATATGAGGTGAGCAATATCCTGGACTCACGCCTGGTCCGCGGTCGGTTGCAGTTTTTGGTCCATTGGCGTGGTTATGGTCCAGAGGAGCGTTCCTGGGTTCCCTCCGCAGATGTCCATGCTCCTGCTTTGCTCCGAGCCTTCCACGCACGCTTCCCTCAGAAACCGTTCCTTACTCCGCGGAGGAGGGGCCCTTGAGGGGGAGGTACTGTCATGGTCTTACCTTCTCACTGTTCTCCTTCGTTTGACATCTGCTGGCGGCCATCTTGGTTTCTGGGTTTCTTGTAGCCTCCCACCCTGCAGCTTCTCCTTCCCACTGGGAGGAGCTGGATGCCTAGCTCATATATATAGGAGGTCTGTGGCTTCAGTTCCTTGCTTGGTCCTCCTGTGTTCACATGCTTCTAAGACTGCTGCTGCTTCTGGTTCCTGATCCTGGCCTCGTCTGACTACCCCGTTGGTTCCTGATCCTGGCTTCGTCTGACTACCCTGCTGGTTCCTGATCCAGGCTTCGTCTGACTACCCTCCTGGTTCCTGACCTCTGTCTACGCAAGACCCTGCTTCGGTTTAGCCATCCGTTTGGACTTTTGCTTACAGCTTGATTTTCAATAAAGCCTTCTTAGTTCCACTTATCTCTTGTTGTACGTCTGGTTCATGGTTCCATGACAGTACGTGGAGGGGTGTGCACACGTACTGTTCCACCATGTTAGTGAAATGTTGCCTCCTGCTAACACGTTCCGTATCAGGTGGTGGTGCAGTTAGCTGTGGCGTGTTGACAAAACTTTTCCACATCTCTGCCATGCTAACCCTGCCCTCAGAGGAGCTGGCCGTGACACAGCTGCGTTGGCAACCTATTGCTCCTCCTCTGCCTTCGCCTTGGGCTTCCACTTGTTCCCCTGTGACATTTGGGAATGCTCTCAGTAGCGCGTCTACCAATGTGCGCTTGTACTCGCGCATTTTCCTATCACGCTCCAGTGCAGGAAGTAAGGTGGGAATATTGTCTTTGTACCGGGGATCCAGCCGGATGGCAACCCAGTAGTCCGCACACGTTAAAATGTGGGCAACTCTGCTGTCGTTGCGCAGGCACTGCAGCATGTAGTCGCTCATGTGTGTGCCAAGCTGCCCAGGGGTAAGGACAAGCTGTCCTCTGTGGGAGGCGTATCGTCATCGTCCTGCGTTTCCCCCCAGCCACGCACCAGTGATGGGCCCGAGCTGCGTTGGGTGCCACCCTGCTGTGAACATGCTTCATCCTCATCCTCCTCCACCTCCTCCTCATCCTCGTCCTCCTCGTCCTCCAGTAGTGGGCCCTGGCTGGCCACATTTGTACCTGGCCTCTGCTATTGCAAAAAACCTCCCTCTGAGTCACTTCGAAGAGACTGGCCTGAAAGTGCTAAAAATGACCCCTCTTCCTCCTCCTCCTCCTCCTGGGCCACCTCCTCTTCCATCATCGCACTAAGTGTTTTCTCAAGGAGACATAGAAGTGGTATTGTAACGCTGATAATGGCGTCATCGCCACTGGCCATGTTGGTGGAGTACTCGAAACAGCGCAACAGGGCACACAGGTCTCGCATGGAGGCCCAGTCATTGGTGGTGAAGTGGTGCTGTTCTGTAGTGCGACTGACCCGTGCGTGCTGCAGCTGAAACTCCACTATGGCCTGCTGCTGCTCGCACAGTCTGTCCAGCATGTGCAAGGTGGAGTTCCACCTGGTGGGCACGTCGCATATGAGGCGGTGAGCGGGAAGGCCGAAGTTACGCTGTAGCGCAGACAGGCGAGCAGCGGCAGGATGTGAACGCCGGAAGCGCGAACAGACGGCCCGCACTTTATGCAGCAGCTCTGACATGTCGGGGTAGTTGTGAATGAACTTCTGCACCACCTAATTCAGCACATGCGCCAGGCAAGGGATGTGCGTCAAACCGGCTAGTCGCAGAGCTGCAACTAGATTTCGCCCATTATCGCACACCACCAGGCCGGGCTTGAGGCTCACTGGCAGCAACCACTTGTCGGTCTGTTGTTCTATGCCCCGCCACAACTCCTGTGCGGTGTGGGGCCTGTCCCCCAAACATATGAGTTTCAGAATGGCCTGCTGACGTTTACCCCGGGCTGTGCTGAAGTTGGTGGTGAAGGTGTGTGGCTGACTGGATGAGCAGGTGGAAGAAGAGGAGGAGGAAGCCGAGAAGGAGGAGGTGGCAACAGGAGGCAAAGAATGTTGCCCTGTGATCCTTGGCGGCGGAAGGACGTGCGCCAAACAGCTCTCTGCCTGGGGCCCAGCCGCCACTACATTTACCCAGTGTGCAGTTAGGGAGATATAGCGTCCCTGGCCGTGCTTACTGGTCCACGTATCTGTGGTTAGGTGGACCTTGCCACAGATGGCGTTGCGCAGTGAACACTTGATTTTATCGGATACTTGGTTGTGCAGGGAAGGCACGGCTCTCTTGGCGAAGTAGTGGTAGCTGGGAACAACATATTGTGGGACAGCAAGCGACATGAGCTGTTTGAAGCTGTCTGTGTCCACCAGCCTAAATGACAGCATTTCATAGGCCAGTAGTTTAGAAATGCTGGCATTTAGGGCCAGGGATCGAGGGTGGCTAGGTGGGAATTTACGCTTTCTCTCAAATGTTTGTGAGATGGAGAGCTGAACGCTGCCGTGTGACATGGTTGAGATGCTTGGTGACGGAGGTGGTGGTGTTGGTAGTACATCCTCTGTTTGCTGGGCGGCAGGTGCCAACGTTCCTCCAGAGGCAGAGGAAGAGGCCGAGGTGGCAGCAGCAGAAGAGGCCGAGGTGGTAGCAGCAAAAGAGGCCGAGGCGGCAGCAGCAGAAGAGGCCGAGGCGGCAGCAGCAGAAGAGGTCGAGGCGGCAGCAGCAGAAGAGGTAGCAGGGGGAGCCTGAGTGACTTCCTTGGTTTTAAGGTGTTTACTCCACTGCAGTTCATGCTTTGCATGCAGGTGCCTGGTCATGCAGGTTGTGCTAAGGTTCAGAACGTTAATGCCTCGCTTCAGGCTCTGATGGCACAGCGTGCAAACCACTCGGGTCTTGTCGTCAGCACATTGTTTGAAGAAGTGCCATGCCAGGGAACTCCTTGAAGCTGCCTTTGGGGTGCTCGGTCCCAGATGGCGGCGGTCAGTAGCAGGCGGAGTCTCTTGGCGGCGGGTGTTCTGCTTTTGCCCACTGCTCCCTCTTTTGCTACGCTGTTGGCTCGGTCTCACCACTGCCTCTTCCTCCGAACTGTGAAAGTCAGTGGCACGACCTTCATTCCATGTGGGATCTAGGACCTCATCGTCCCCTGCATTGTCTTCCACACAGTCTTCCTCCCTAACCTCCTGTTCAGTCTGCACACTGCAGAAAGACGCAGCAGTTGGCACCTGTGTTTCGTCATCATCAGAGACGTGCTGAGGTGGTATTCCCATGTCTTCATCATCAGGAAACATAAGTGGTTGTGCGTCAGTGCATTCTATGTCTTCCACCGCTGGGGAAGGGCTAGGTGGATGCCCTTGGGAAACCCTGCCAGCGGAGTCTTCAAACAGCATAAGAGACTGCTGCATAACTTGAGGCTCAGACAGTTTCCCTGGTATGCATGGGGGTGATGTGACAGACTAATGGGCTTGGTTTTCAGGCGCCATCTGTGCACTTTCTGCAGAAGACTGGGTGGGAGATAATGTGAACGTGCTGGATCTACTGTCGGCCACCCAATTGACTAATGCCTGTACCTGCTCAGGCCTTACCTTCCTTAGAACGGCATTGGGCCCCACCAAATATCGCTGTGAATTCTGGCGGCTACTGGGACCTGAGGTAGTTGGTACACTAGGACGTGTGGCTGTGGCAGAACGGCCACGTCCTCTCCCAGCACCAGAGGGTCCACTAACACCACCACGACCATGTCCGCGTCCGCGTCCCTTACTAGATGTTTTCCTCATTGTTACCGTTCACCACAATAAGAAAAAAATTATTTGGCCCAATGTATTGAATTCAAATTCAGGCCTTTTTTTACAGACACCTAACACTATCTGGCATCTATTTAGGTACCGTATTACACTAATACAGGCACAGCAGTAACAACAGATTTAGCTGGATATAAATTTGAGGCCTAGTATTTAGGCGCTGGGTGACAGGTATACGTTTACGGACAGAATTAGACTTGGAAATGCACAGTAGCGTGTGTGTGAAGTTATTGTGGATGACCCTATCAGCACCTTGAATCTAATATACCCTTTTATGGATAGATTTAAAGTAGCCCTGATACAGCAGAAAATACTAATTTAGGGAATTGCTAAGTTGGGAATTGTATTTCAACCCAGAACAAAAATATATCCTTTGCCAGACAGCAGAAAGTATTACAATTGGCTGGCCACAGCTGAAACACCAGGTTTAGGGTACTGCTATTTTGGCAATTGTATTTCACCCCTCAATAAAATAGCAAGCACAGCCAAGCCCCTGATGTAGGATATAGCCAAAAAATAACCACACTATTGATGGTTAAATGGACTTGGTGGCAGCTTGTGCTGGCGCACCACAAGACACAAAATGGCCGCCGATCACCCCAGAAAAAAGTGACTGAAAAACGCTCTGGGCAGCCTAAAAACAGTGAGCAATTGAATAGCAGAAGATGAATGATTCACAGCTGTAGATCGATCACTTCATTAAGTGTTTTTGCTGAGTAAATCACTGCCTAATGCCTAATCTCGCCCTAACAGCAGCAGCTGCAACCTCTCCCTACGCTAATCAGAGCAGAGTGGCGGGCGGCGCTACGTGACTCCAGCTTAAATAGAGGCTGGGTCACATGCTGCACTGGCCAATCACAGCCATGCCAATAGTAGGCATGGCTGTGATGGCCTCTTGGGGCAAGTAGTATGACGCTTGTTGATTGGCTGCTTTGCAGCCTTTCAAAAAGCGCCAAGAAAGCGCCGAACACCGAACCCGAACTTTTACGAAAATGTTCGGGTCCGTGTCACGGACACCCCAAAATTCGGTACGGACCCGAACTATAGAGTGCGGGTTCGCTCATCCCTAGTCTGCACCCGTTCCGCAAAATTGCAGAACAGATGCGGACACATGAATGGACCTTTAAGGCCTCATTCAGATGGCCATATGCTATCCACAAAAATGCTGATCCATTTTTTGGCGGATTAGATGCTGACCCATTCACTACTATGGGGCCCTTTTCTATTCCAGGGTTCAGCAAAACAAAGGAAACATGACCCATTGAAGTCTATGGGCCCGCAAAAATACTGAATGCTATCCGTTTTTTTATGGACATGCTAAACTGTCCGCAAAAAAACGGATCTGCTTTTTTGCTGACAGCAGCTGGCCCTAAAAGATATCCTTCAAAATGAAAAAAAATTTAATCATTAAAGTTAAGCAAAAAGCATAGATGTGATCGGCAATAACAAGTGCTCGGCGGCACTAAATCAGGTGCTCGGCGCCACTAAATCAGGTGCTCGGCGGCACTAAATCAGAAACCATATGTCCTACCACAATCCGGGGGGCTCCAGTGTACATCCATGAATCCCGGAGGGAAAGCAAAAAGCATCCATCCCTGGGCTAGATGATGATGTGGTATTGAAGGACAGGGTGGGCAAAGAACTGTCCCCGACATTGCCCTACAGGGGGTGCCATTCTGGCCCTGATAGCCTAACCACAGACCACCCGCCCTGAGCGACCCCGTCCGGAACCTTACCCTATATAATAATGGCCCTAGTAAGCCCCTAGCCCCGAGGCCCCTGACTTCCAGGTGATCACTATATAGATCTATGTGTTTTTGACTCATTATAAAAGTATATTATAAGTATATCGCACCCCTCTGTGTATCACACCTATCGATAGCACACCTATACTAGTCCTTGAAATGACTTTTGTGGCCCTAGTAGCTAGCGTTTGGTGGCCCTAACAGCCTGTCCCTGCTCCACACAGCAACCTCTCCTTACACTGGCGGCAAAACACTGAATGTAAAATGGCGGCCAGATCAGGTTTATTTATAAGGTAGGGGGTGTCCATGTGCTGAAACATCTCCATTGGCTGTCCTGTACCACCTGATGGATGTGTCATGGGTCAAAGTTCTGCACAATGCAAAGAATATGGCACCGGCGGACATCGCCATATTTTCGCCTGTTTGGCGAACAGCGAGCGAGCAAAGTTTGCCTGGGAATGATCACCGGGCGAACCGCAAGGCCATATCTAAACGGGGGCCATTTTCTTTTGTGTCTGAGATAATGGATCCGGCACCATTGACTTACATTGTGTTTCATGGATCCATCTTGATCGGTATCCCATGATGCACTTGAAAACGCTGCTTGCAACCATCTCGATATAATGAGAATTTGTCGCCTTATGTGCTTCGAGCTCAGCAGGTGGATTCGTTTAAGAACACAGGAATTATTAAAAGGAGTTTAATGTGGTGAAAAGAGTCCCAATGCTCATATATACAAAAAACGTAACAAAATAAGTACAGAAATACAAAGTTCATCAGTTTCTTAAAATAAAAGGAAATAAACCAGAAACCGAACACTCATGTTGATGGGATAGGCTCCGGAGCCGGGGCAGGCAGAAAACCAGGACAAATCTTCACCACTTCCATGACCCCCAGGAAATGACCCCCAGTCTTGGTTTTTCATACCATAAGAACATTCTCTCTATATATCCCTCCCCATCCCCTGGTGTCTCTGGGAGGATCTGAGTATAGCTAGGCTCTTCAGTTTTATGACGCCAGCCCTGTGTTTAGAGATGAGCGAATCAAAGCTGACAAAGTGGAATTTGAATCGCAACAATTATGGAATCGCTCACTAGTATGAATTAGGTGCCGGGAGCGAAGCTTGTAGTACTCACCCTCCTCCGTCTTCCTTGCTGGGGCCGGCGCTTCAATGTCCTAACTGCGTACATCATCAGGATGTAGTGCGCAATCTATGACCTGACCATGCACGCAGTCAGGTGACAGAGCAGCGCAGGCTGGGAAGACAGGGGAGTGCAACTTCTGCCAGAGGTGAAGAAGAGCCGCAGCGCAGGAGAGGTAAGAGGAGGTTTTTATTTTAATCTGATCTGAGATCTGATGGGGTCTAACATTGAGGGCTGATCTGAGTTCTGATGGGGGCTGATCTGAGGTCTGATGGGGGTCTGACAATGTGGGCAGATCTGAGGTCTGATGGGGGTCTGACAATGTGGGCTGATATAAGGTCTGATGGGGGTCTGACAATGTGGGCAGATCTGAGGTCTGATGGGGGTCTGACAATGTGGGCAGATCTGAGGTCTGATGGGGGTCTAACAATGTGGGCTGATATAAGGTCTGATGGGGGTCTGACAATGTAGGCTGATCTGAGGTCTGATGGAGTTCTGACAATGTGGGCTGATATAAGGTCTGATGGGGGTCTTAAAATGTGGGCTGATCTGAGGTCTGATGGAGGTCTGACATTGAGGGCTGATCTGAGGTCTGATGGGGGTCTGACAATGTGGGCGGATATAAGGTCTGATGGGGGTCTGACAATGTGGGCAGATCTGAGGTCTGATGGGGGTCTGACAATGTGGGCAGATCTGAGGTCTGATGGGGGTCTGACAATGTGGGCTGATATAAGGTCTGATGGGGGTCTGACAATGTGGGCAGATCTGAGGTCTGATGGGGGTCTGACAATGTGGGCTGATATAAGGTCTGATGGGGGTCTGACAATGTAGGCTGATCTGAGGTCTGATGGGGTTCTGACAATGTGGGCTGATATAAGGTCTGATGGGTGTCTTAAAATGTGGGCTGATCTGAGGTCTGATGGAGGTCTGACAATGTGGGCTGATCTGAGGTCTGATGGAGGTCTGACATTGTGGACTGATCTGAGGTCTGATGGGGTTTTGACATGGAGGGCTAATTTGATGTCCTGATAAGGGGGTCAGATGTGATGTGCTGATATTTATGGGGGTCTGATCTGAGGATCTGATATGACGTCTGATGAAAAAAAAAAAATTCTTATTTTCCTCCTCTTAAACCTGGGGTGCCTCCCCACCAGAGAGAAAAAAGTAATTGAGAGAAAAAAAAAAAAAACACCCAAATTATAACTCCTAGAACCATTTCTACAATCTAGGCGCCATGTTTCCCTAAGGCCTCTTTCACACGGGTGTCACATGTGAGGGCCGGATAGGATGCAGGTAAGTTCAGGGAAAATGATGTGAGTAGATATGCAATTGCAGTCAGTTTTGACTGCGATTGCGTGCCGTTGTTCAGTTTTTTCGGCGCGAGTGCAATGCGTTTTGCACGCGTGGGAGAAAAAACTGAATGTGGTACCCAAACCCAAACTTCTTCACTGAAGTTCGGGTTTGGGATCGGTGGTGAGAGCGATGACGTCACTGAAGGTCTTTTTCCAGTCACGTCCTGCAAGAAGAATTAGAAACAATGTGTTTAAACTTAACCTAGGTTTAAAGCTGGTTTCACAAATTATATATCAATGGTGCCCAATAATTAGCTTATAATGAATTGAATAATGGAGAACCTTAAAATATACTTTTATTAGTACCGTTTAAAATTATAGGCCCAAAAAGTTTCTGTATCACAAACACCTCACTAGGAGGTAACATTCAACTGCCCACCAAAGTGGACTGGTAGGGGGTTATTTAAGCAGCCAGGCTTACTCACTGGCTCACTCAGAGGGGGAGTTAGGAATAAACAGGGATAGATTATAAGAGGGAGACAGATGCTGGGTCTCTTCCCCTGAAAATGTCCCTGTGTCCTAACTATAAATGGAATCCCTCTCTGACTGTCCCTACATGGCCCTCAGACCTATCCGTTGACTGCCCAGCTTCGTCAGAAACAAAAAGACCAGTCACTTGCTAGAGCAGACAGACAAATGTAAAATAAAAAATGTCCCTACGCGTTTCACTGGCTGTACGCCAGATCATCAGGGGACCAACCGATACCAGGGTTACAAGCAAAGAGTAACAAACAGTATATGCCTGTTACGGCCTAAAATACCAGCTGTAGCAATTAGTAAGACAACCCTGTGAGTGTATCAGGCTGTACTTAGCTTGCCAAGTTGTTTGCGTGCGTCCTGGGTCCGCTCCTCTCCTGCCTAAGTATATTTTAAGGTTCTCCATTATTCAATTCATTATAAAAGAATTAGAAAGAAGACGAGCCCATCTGCGCGATCAAGTGGATGAGGTGAGTTACAATTTTTTAAAAAAATTTTAACCCCACAATGGACCTTTTACTAAGCATTCTGAATGAAAGAATGCTGTTATTTTCCATTATAAGGGACATTAGGCCACCCTACACCACTCTGGCATTCCTACACCTGGGGACCACCATATCACTAAAAGGGGGCCCTGTGCCCTCGTTGCTGCAATGCATCTGGCGTCACAACAAACACTTATTCCATCTTAAAGGGACCCCTTGCGGACCGCGGTTGCTGCAGCTTCTCCTAGATCTGTTCTCCAGGTCTGCTGGTTTTATCCTGAATGACCTTATGACATCCCTCTGCCCCGCACGTTATACACTGTATATGTATGTAGAGTCTTGTCATAAAAGAATTCATCTTTTTTATATTTATTTGCATATTTAAAAATCCCTTACCCAGACACAGAAAGACAATTACAAAGCCCCCGTAACCTCAAGGGACTGATATATTTGGTACGATTGGAATCTAATTATATGTTATCATTTCTTTCTAGTATAAGATGATATCTACAAGCTGTTATTTCAGAGTTAATCACTATTATCGGGGTTACCATTTTGCCGTCAGTTCTTTCTTTTCCCCAGCAGGTCAGCTTTTCTGTTCATTTCAGATTTAAACAAAATTATAAAACATTTTGGGAAAAACACACAACCTAAAAGTCCAGCACTGGAAGCCATTACTGCAAATATCTCCACAGCCACCATGTTCTTTCCTCTGGTGCTCAGATAAGCCGGGATCATGGAGATCCAGACGCTGCAGAACACCAGCATGCTGAAGGTGATGTACTTGGCCTCATTAAAACTGTCCGGTAATGTCCTCACCATGAAAGCCAGAACAAGGCTCACAGCTGCCAGGAACCCCAGATAACCCAACATGGAGTAGAACCAGATATCTGAGCCTTCATTACACTGAATGATGATCTTCCCAGGATAAGAGTCAGTGTCCAGGTCCTGGAATGGAGGAGAAATAGACATCCAGATAATACAGATTACAGCTTGAAAGGATGAACACAATGACACTATGGTATATGGTAGTTTCACACTGAGCCATTTTCTCCAAGGGCTTCCAGGCTTGGTGGACTTAAAAGCAACACAAACCATCACAGTCTTGGCGAGAAGTGAAGAGACGGCTACTGAGAAGAAGATTCCAAAACTGGTTTCACGTAATCTACAAGTCACATCATTGGGACGACCCAGAAACAAGAAGACAGAGAGGAAGCTGAGGATGATGGAGACCAGGAGGAGATAACTCAGGTTCCTGTTATTGGCCTTAACAATAGGAGTGTCTCGATGGGAAATGAATATTCCAAATATGAAGCCGGTCACAAGACATCCGAAGACCGAGACACAGGAGAACACAGAAGCAATGGTGTCATTCTGGTAAGAGATGAATTCCACTACTTTGGGCCGGCATCGGTCTCTCTTCTCATTAGGCCATTCATCACTTTGGCATTTAATGCAGCTGTCAGAATCTGTAGGAAAATGTCATAACATCTTATATCTATCTCCCCATCTCATACACAGTAGTAGCGATGCTAAGCAGCATGGTTTATTACATCATCCACATAATATGCCTACGATGGTTGTTTAGTGACTCTTATTAACGTTATATTAGAAAACCAAAATTACTCAAATAGCAAATACAATAAACCGTGATGCACTGCACTATTAACAGAACAGGCCATACAGTTATTTGACACTTGCTTCGTCTGTACATCCATCGACCACAGTTGCACCTAATATACCATCTGGTGGGGATGAACCTGGAGCATTGGCTTCTTTAGTAAGGGTGTGTGGCCCAACAAAGCTTCCAGAAGGTGTCAGTGGTTCAGCTGCCCATCCTTGAAGATGTTCTCCAAGAATGATTTAAAATGACCACAAGCAGCCTGCCCTAGAATGTGAGCCAGACTGATTTATTTTACTTCCACAGCTTCCTAGTGGGGTGAAGGAGCAGGTCCTCGCTGCACATTACCCACTAGAACATCCAGATACTGCATATTGGTGGGCATTCCTGTTAGGCTGCTTAGCAAGGCTGGCAGATTGTGGGCAGAATGGCATCATTAACGTTTATTGTAGAGCAGTGTAGTTAGGCCGTGCACCCTCATTGTGATGAGCACATTGGTTTGTCCCATTACAACCTTTATTCCTTCATTATATTATCTTTACTGGCCATCTTTATAACACTGGTAAAATGTATTCTTTCTGATGAGGCCAGATTAAGAGGGCCATCCGTATCGCGAGACCTTCTTAATCCTGCACATGTACCAGTGTTGTAAGTAGTGACGTATCCATGACTATACTTCACTAATAATCTGAACCTGGGGTTTTTGGTGTGCACCACGATTATAATAAATCCAGGTCTGGATTCTTAATGAAGTACAGGTGAAACTCGAAAAATCTAGCAAAGTTCATTTACTTCAGTAATACAACTTAAAAGGTTAAACTAACATACGAGACTCATTACAGGCAAAGCGAGAGATTCCAAGCCTTTATTTGTTATAATTTGGATGATTATAGCTTACAGCTTATGAAACCCCCAAAGTCACCATATCAGGTCCCCTTTGCTCAGGGGGTATGGATTAATTAGCTGACTACAGTGTGACACTTTGAGCCTAGAACATTGAACCTTTTCACAATATTTAAATTTTAAGTTGCATTACTGAGATAAATGAATATTTGCTCGATATTCAAATTTTTCGAGTTTCACCTGTATATTTGAACATGTGATTGAGAAGGTCCTGCGAGACCGGTGGCCTCCTTAATCTGGCCTCATCGGAAAGAAAACATGTTAACAGCACTATAAAGACAGACAAACTCATTCACTCATCACTGGACAACATTTCTCATAACTTGTATTATCTGTGCAGGTTTTTATATCTGTTTTGTGACTCCATATGTTTCCATGCCACTCGGTGTGATGCCATTCCGTCTGGATCAGTAGGAGCTCATACACATTCACCTTTGATAAGATTCAAATTAGCATCCCCTTGCTAACAAAGGTAGTGGTAACGAGTAGGGATGAGCGAACCCGAACTGTATAGTTCGGGTTCGTACAGAATTTTGGGGTGTCCGTGACTACGGACCCGAACATTTTCGTAAAAGTCCGGGGTTCGGGATCGGTGTTCGTCGCTTTCTTGGCGCTTTTTGAAAGGCTGCAAAGCAGCCAATCAACAAGCGTAATACTACTTGCCCCAAGAGGCTGTCACAGCCATGCCTACTATTGGCATGGCTGTGATTGGCCAGTGCAGCATGTGACCCAGCCTCTATTTAAGCTGGAGTCACATAGTGCCGCCCGTCACTCTGCTCGGATCAGTGTAGGGAGAGGTTGCAGCTGCGACGTTAGGGCGAGATTAGGCAGTGATTAACTCCTCCAAAAGACTTCATTCAGAGATCGATCTGCAGCTGTGAATCATTGAACTGCTGCTATTGAATTGCTCACTGTTTTTCGGCTGCCCAGAGCGTTTTTCAGTCACTTTTTTCTGGGGTGATCGGCGGCAATTTTGTGTCTTGTGGTGCGCCAGCACAAGCTGCCACCAAGTGCATTTAACCCTCAATGGTGTGGTTGTTTTTTGGCTAAATCCTACATCAGGGTCAAGCTGTCACACCAAGTGCATTTAACCATCAATAGTCTGTTTATTTTTTGGCCATATACTACATCAGGGGCAAGCTGCGCCTGTCACCAAGTGCATTTAACCCTCAATGGTGTGGTTGTTTTTTGGCTAAATCCTACATCAGGGTCAAGCTGTCACACCAAGTGCATTTAACCATCAATAGTCTGGTTATTTTTTGGCCATATACTACATCAGGGGCAAGCTGAGCCTGTCACCAAGTGCATTTAACCCTCAATAGTGTGGTTGGTCAAGCTGTCACACCAAGTGCATTTAACCATCAATAGTGTGGTTATTTTTTGGCCATATCCCAGTCTAATTCTGTCAGTAAACGTATACCTGTCACCCAGCGCCTAAATAATAGGCCTCAAATTTATATCCAGCTAAATCTGTCATTACTGCTGTTGCTGGTCAAGTTATTTAGTGTCCGTCAAAGCACAGTTTTTGTTCTGGGTTGAAATACAATTCCCAATTTAGCAATTTCCTAATTTAGTGGTTTCTGCTGTATCAGAGCTATTTTAAAACTATCCCTAAAAGGGTATATCAGATTCAATGTGCTGATAGGGTCATTCTGAATAACTTCACACACACGCTACTGTGCATTTCCAATTCTAATTCTGTCAGTAAACCTATACCTGTCACCCAGCGCCTAAATACTAGGCCTCAAATTTATATTCAGCTAAATCTGTGGTTACTGCTGTGCCTGTATTAGTGTAATACGGTACCTAAATAGATAGCCAGATAGTGTTAGGTGTCTGTAAAAAAAGGCCGGAATTTGAATACAATACATTGGGCCAAATAATATTTTTCTTATTGTGGTGAACGGTAACAATGAGGAAAACATCTAGTAAGGGACGCGGACGCGGACATGGTCGTGGTGGTGTTAGTGGACCCTCTGGTGTTGGGAGAGGACGTGGCCGTTCTGCCACAGCCACACGTCCTAGTGTACCAACTACCTAAGGTCCCAGTAGCCGCCATAATTTACAGCGATATTTGGTGGGGCCCAATGCCGTTCTAAGGATGGTAAGGCCTGAGCAGGTACAGGCATTAGTCAATTGGGTGGCCGACAGTGGATCCAGCACGTTCACATTATCTCCCACCCAGTCTTCTGCAGAAAGCGCACAGATGGCACCTGAAAACCAAGCCCATCAGTCTGTCACATCACCCCCATGCATACCAGGGAAACTGCCTGAGCCTCAAGTCATGCAGCAGTCTCTTATGCTGTTTGAAGACTCCGCTGGCAGGGTTTCCCAAGGGCATCCACCTAGCCCTTCCCCAGCGGTGAAAGACATAGAATGCACTGACGCACAACCACTTATGTTTCCTGATGATGAGGACATGGGAATACCACCTCAGCATGTCTCTGATGATGACGAAACACAGGTGCCAACTGCTGCGTCTTTCTGCAGTGTGCAGACTGAACAGGAGGTCAGGGATCAAGACTGGGTGGAAGACGATGCAGGGGACGATGAGGTCCTAGACCCCACATGGAATGAAGGTCGTGCCACTGACTTTCACAGTTCGGAGGAAGAGGCAGTGGTGAGACCGAGCCAACAGCGTAGCAAAAGAGGGAGCAGTGGGCAAAAGCAGAACACCCGCCGCCAAGAGACTCCGCCTGCTACTGACCGCCGCCATCTGGAACCGAGCACCCCAAAGGCAGCTTCAAGGAGTTCCCTGGCATGGCACTTCTTCAAACAATGTGCTGACGACAAGACCCGAGTGGTTTGCACGCTGTGCCATCAGAGCCTGAAGCGAGGCATTAACGTTCTGAACCTTAGCACAACCTGCATGACCAGGCACCTGCATGCAAAGCATGAACTGCAGTGGAGTAAACACCTTAAAACCAAGGAAGTCACTCAGGCTCCCCCTGCTACCTCTTCTGCTGCTGCCGCCTCGGCCTCTTCTGCTGCTGCCGCCTCGGCCTCTTCCTCCGCCTCTGGAGGAACGTTGGCACCTGCTGCCCAGCAAACAGGGGATGTACCACCAACACCACCACCACCTCCGTCACCAAGCATCTCAACCATGTCACACGGCAGCGTTCAGCTCTCCATCTCACAAACATTTGAGAGAAAGCGTAAATTCCCACCTAGCCACCCTCGATCCCTGGCCCTGAATGCCAGCATTTCTAAACTACTGGCCTATGAAATGCTGTCATTTAGGCTGGTGGACACAGACAGCTTCAAACAGCTCATGTCGCTTGCTGTCCCACGGTATGTTGTTCCCAGCCGGCACTACTTCTCCAAGAGAGCCGTGCCTTCCCTGCACAACCAAGTATCCGATAAAATCAAGTGTGCACTGCGCATCGCCATCTGTAGCAAGGTCCACCTAACCACAGATACGTGGACCAGTAAGCACGGCCAGGGACGCTATATCTCCCTAACTGCACACTGGGTAAATGTAGTGGCAGCTGGGCCCCAGGCGGAGAGCTGTTTGGCGCATGTCCTTCCGCCGCCAAGGATCGCAGGGCAACATTCTTTGCCTCCTGTTGCCACCTCCTCCTACTCAGCTTCCTCCTCCTCTTCTTCCACCTGCTCATCCAGTCAGCCACACACCTTCACCACCAACTTCAGCACAGCCCGGGGTAAACGTCAGCAGGCCATTCTGAAACTCATATGTTTGGGGGACAGGCCCCACATCGCACAGGAGTTGTGGCGTGGTATAGAACAACAGACCGACGAGTGGTTGCTGCCAGTGAGCCTCAAGCCCGGCCTGGTGGTGTGCGATAATGGGCGAAATCTCGTTGCAGCTCTGGGACTAGCCGGTTTTACGCACATCCCTTGCCTGGCGCATGTGCTGAATTTGGTGGTGCAGAAGTTCATTCACAACTACCCCGACATGTGAGAGCTGCTGCATAAAGTGCGGGCCGTCTGTTCGAGCTTCCGGCGTTCACATCCTGCCGCTGCTCGCCTGGCTGCGCTACAGCGTAACTTCGGCCATCCCGCTCACCGCCTCATATGCGACGTGCCCACCAGGTGGAACTCCACCTTGCACATGCTGGACAGACTGTGCGAGCAGCAGCAGGCCATAGTGGAGTTTCAGCTGCAGCACACACGGGTCAGTCTTACTGCGGAACAACACCACTTCACCACCAATGACTGGGTCTCCATGCGAGACCTGTGTGCCCTGTTGCGCTGTTTCGAGTACTCCACCAACATGGCCAGTGGCGATGACGCCGTTATCAGTGTTACAATACCACTTCTATGTCTCCTTGAGAAAACACTTAAGGCGATGATGGAAGAGGAGGTGGCCCAGGAGGAGGAGGAGGAGGAGGAGGAGGATGAAGAGAGGTCATTTTTAGCACTTTCAGGCCAGTCTCTTCAAAGTGACTCCGAGGGAGGTTTTTTGCAACAGCAGAGGCCAGGTACAAATGTGGCCAGCCAGGGCCTACTACTGGTGGACGAGGAGGACGAGGATGAGGAGGAGGTGGAGGAGGATGAGGATGAAGCATGGTCACAGCGGGGTGGCACCCAACGCAGCTCGGGCCCATCACTGGTGCGTGGCTGGGGGGAAACGCAGGACGATGACGATACGCCTCCCACAGAGGACAGCTTGTCCTTACCTCTGGGCAGCCTGGCACACATGAGTGACTACATGCTGCAGATTTGCCCACATTTTAACCTGTGCGGACTACTGGGTTGCCACCCTGCTGGATCCACGGTACAAAGACAATGTGCCCTCCTAGACGCGCTACTGAGAGCATTCCCAAATGTCACAGGGGAACAAGTGGAAGCCCAAGGCCAAGGCAGAGGAGGAGCAAGAGGTCGCCAACGCAGCTGTGTCACGGCCAGCTCCTCTGAGGGCAGGGTTAGCATGGCAGAGATGTGGAAAAGTTTTTTCAACATGCCACAGCTAACTGCACCACCACCTGATACGGAACGTGTTAGCAGGAGGCAACATTTCACTAACATGGTGGAACAGTACGTGTGCACACCCCTCCACGTACTGACTGATGGTTCGGCCCCATTCAACTTCTGGGTCTCCAAATTGTCCACGTGGCCAGAGCTAGCCTTTTATGCCTTGGAGGTGCTGGCCTGCCCGGCGGCCAGCGTTTTGTCTGAACGTGTTTTCAGCACGGCAGGGGGCGTTATTACAGACCACAACTTCGTAGACGGGGAAGGGTAAGGAGGGGGGCTGTCTGGGGGCTCCCTTCCTCTGTCCCCCCACTCTGTCGGGGGGCTGCAAAGGCACAGCAGCCCCCCGATCGGAGAGGGAGGGAGCTCCTTCTTACTGTTAACTTTTTCCATATAGCGGTCCGTACGGACCGCGGTATGGAAAGGGTTAAACGGCTGACATCGCGGCACAGATGTCAGCCGTTTATACCAGAGTGTCAGCAATGTGCTGACACTCTGGTATACCCACTAGCCCCAATGATTATTGAAGAGGAGGCGGGCGGGGATCGCGATCCCGCCTGCCGCATCGCCTGCCTCCCGCACCGCCTGCAACACCCCCCCTGCTTGAGATAAACTTTATTTGGGGCATTTTGAAGTTTAATCCCCGCAATCCCGATCAGAATCGGCAGAAAGCGCAGCAAACCGCAGGTCTAAATTGACCTGCGGTTTGCTGCGATCTCCGATACGGGGGTCACATGACCCCCCCCCCCCCCGGCGTTGTGACGGGATGCCGGCTGAATGATTTCAGCCAGCATCCTGTTCGGATTATCCCCCGCAGCGCCGCAATATCATTTCAAACTCATGACTTACCGGTAAGTCATGGGTCCTTAAGGACTCGGGAAACATGCCGTACTGGTACGTCATGCGTCCCTAAGGGTTTCAGCAATGAAATAATCATACCCACACGTTGACACTCATCACCAGAAGAGTATGGATGTAACCTAAAGTATAATTTACATGACTCCCTGAACCGGATGAAATTGTCATTACCCCCGGAAAACCTGTCCGGGAGAGCTGCCATCAGTTCAGGGCAGGCCTGGATCCCACCACCGAAACCAGCAGCTTGTGGACTCTGAATCTGCAAAACCATTGCACGAAGGTCTACCTCCAAAGTCAGATTCTGCAGCTGTTCGACCAGTGCAGTCATAGCATCCATAGCTGCACAGATCAGAACAAAAAATTGCTGTATTGGCTCTGGATAATGTCACGGATGTAGTAGGGGAAAACACCAAAAGACAACCAGAAGGAAGGGAAAAGACACTAGGCCTCACCGCTAGGAAAGGTAAAGGGTCACCACCTATAAAACCCTGCTCCTGGCCCTAACTCCTATCCGTATGGACACCTCTCGATGGTAGAGATGCCCATACACAGGAACCTAGAAAAACCTGATGGCCCTCGGATGCCCTAATGGTAATGACAGGGCAGAGACAACCCGCTCCTTCCCTGGTGAAGGAACCAGCGTCTCGCTGAGGCCTAGTAAACAACAAAGGTGGGGGAATACAAAATACAACAAGCGGAACACTTAACTTCTGAGGCTGATGGATGATGGATGAACAGGACTTCAGCTAGAACCACACTCCAGCTCTTCCAAAAACCAAATGAAGCTATCCATAGCAAGGAGTGATGGGTAAAGTCAGACTAAATAGGGGGAGGTAAAGGTCACATGATCCACACCTAAACAGGAGGTGTGGACTTATAAGCAACACACAGACAAAGTGAAACCAAAACCAAAAGAGGCTGTCAGATCACTAATGTGCAGATAATCTTTCAGACCCTCTAAAACCTGTCACCGGTGTGACAGTCTCCCTTTCCCCTTCTGGATTTAGCATTAGAGTGTGTCTAGCATCCCCTTCCAGGGCGTTAAGCGCCACCTCCGATTGTAGATCCAGAGTCAAGTTGTACAACCTGAGCTTGGTCTTAAGGTATGCGGCCCAGTCTTCTAACATCATATTTTGTCCATCAAACTGCACTAGTTGATTCGCTATTGTCCCTGGGGGAAAACATATGGTCGGAGCTACTCCCACGGTAGAGGGGGGTGATGGGAGCCCCACGGTTGGGTTTTGCATGGCGATCAATATACCCTGCTCCTAATGAAAGAAGACCGGGGGCTGGGCCCACAGATTCAGAGGGTACACGATGCTACACAGACACAGACAGCAGTTCTTTTACAACACTTGCGTGTACTGAACAGTTATAGTGAACGAGTAACTAAGCATACATAAACAGAATAGTAACAGAGCTTAAACGCACAGTAAAGATAATATTGTCTCACACTAACCCAGTACTTGCATAATTTTCCCCAATGTCCATAAAGAAGCCTGGCTGCACCTGAATGTTCCTGAGCAAGCTTTAATGTTAGGGTGCACCCTAAGTATTGTGCAATACTATTTGTAATCCACAGAAGGTGAAGTCTGTATCCTGCAGCTTTCATATGTCCCAAACTGTCACTAGAACAATGTGATGTGATGGGACGCGTCAAAGCCACACTTACAGTTCCTTGGATACTTAAGCGGACTCTTGGAGTTCTTTCCCTGGTCCACTCCCGAACTGGACTGCACAGTGGTGTGATTACCGGAGTTAACGCTGAGAATATCCCCTTGGTGCTGATGCCAGATTCCACTGTAAGTCGTAAATCATTTTCCAGGCTTCACAGAGGTTCTCTCCTGAGGTCCTCAGCATTCACCAGGCAGCCTCCGTCTGGTCACTTCCAGGGAGACTGTGATGCAGCAAGTGATTTCCTATTTGCAGCCTCAAACCTGCATTTACAGTTCTCTATCACCCTCCTGAGGGTCCTAGCCTACCCCTAAATTCTCATCATTTTAACTTTGAAGGGTAAAACATATACCGTATAAACTTCTCTTATATTGAACAACTGCTTTGAAAACATTGTATGTACTTTGTTGCCATCTTCTGGTAGAAAAGAGTGTGAGTCATGCTTACACCCTTACATCTCCTCCGAATTTTGGCTGGGCATTAGCTACTGACTGTCCTCTAGTAGCTCGTCCTCCCTGTTTAGTGGAGCTGAGCCCACAGCATATAATACTTCTCTGGATGAGGGAACAGAAAAGGACAGAGGCAGGTTGAGGACAGTTGAGGGCACAGGGCCAACTCCCTGGTCAACTAAGGGTTGTGTCTGACGAACCCACCGTGTCTGATGTCACATGCAACGAAGTCTAAGATTGAGTCAACCATTCAAGAACCACTGGGTTGCTGGCAGGGGCATACATAGAATTCATTACGCCCACGCCCTACAGCTGTTGCAAAACTACAACTGCCTGGACAGCCTACAGCTATTAGGACATGCTGTGAGTTGTAGTTTTACAACAGCAGGAGGGCTGCAGGTTGAACTTCCCTGCCATAGACTATAATGGGATCCAGACGCTTTCCAGCAGGGTTTCGGCCTGGCATAAATGGTTCTACTGGTGAAGGGCAGAATCCAGCAATGCTGCATCTGGTGAACTCTGGCAGAATGTTCTCTACCAGATACCATTCACCAGAGATGTGAATGAAGACTAAGGCCTCTTTCACACGGGCGTCCCGGATTTGCTCCGGATGTGTCTCATGTGCATTGCGGGAAAACCCGCGTGAGTGCGCACGCAATTTCAGTCAGTTTTGACTGCGATTCCATTGCATTGTTCAGTTTTTTCCCCGCGGGTGCGATGCGTTTTGCATGAGCGTGATAAAAAACTGAATGTGGAACCCAGACCCAAACCTGGAATTCTTCACTGAAGTTTGGGTTCGGGTTCGGTGTTCTGTAGATTTTATTATTTTCCCTTATAACATTGTAATAAGGGAAAATAATAGCATTCTTACTACAGAATGCTAAGTAAAATGTGCCTTGAGGGGTTAAAAAACAGCCGGCATCGTCTTCTTTCTTCTTCTTTCAGGACCTGCAAAAGGACCTTTGATGACGTAATCGCGCTCACCACGTGGAGAGCGCAGTGACATCAGAGCAGGTCCTGCTGAATGTATATCAGTTGCGTGGTCTGCCTCTATTAGAGGTACGCCACTGGTTGCTGGTCACGACACGACCGCTAGCTGACACTGAGAGCTCAGGCCTCTCGAAGTGACCCCTGCTGCCACGGCCCCTTACTGTGCTGCAAACTGTGCCTGCACTAGAAACATTTAGGCTTCTGCCCCCCCCCCCTTCCCCTGTGCAGGGCCGGGCACTTCTCTGCCTGACATACTGTTAGATCAAATAAAGAAATAAAAAGGAATTTAATACACGCCACACAACGGCTAATAAGCCCTTTTTCTTTTCCCCCATTAATACACGCAAAAAACAGGCTTTAGAACATATAACTGCGGCCGTAAATGGCGAATAATATTTTTTCCTCACTAATACAAGCCAAAAAATGCTTTAGAACATATAACTGCACCGCACAAGGGCAAATAAGACCCCAATAACAAGAACAGTTTGCTGGAATTACAGAGCTGTATAATGGCAATGTGGATGCGCAGTCAGTGCAGCAAGGTGTAATAGGATTGTTCCTGTTACCCAGGCTGTAACCTCGCCTATTGGATCCTGTTCTGCTTCAATACTGTGGATGATTCCTCTCTATTCTTTCCCTACACTTCTACTGCTCTTTCCCTGAAATTCTATTGAGCAAAATATACGTTTTCAAGTCTTTCCTCGCACTGTCCCTAGCGCCTGCTGAAGTCTCTCCCTGCACTAAGTACACTGGAAAATGGCAAAATATAAGATGGCTGAGGCTATTTATAGGGCTGTGACATCACAGGGCTGGCTGGCTGCTGATTGGCTGCATGCATGGCATTATGGGTGATCCCACGTTCCCAGAGTTCTTTGCTCCATGTCCTCTCATGTGCAGCAGTCATTTTAGGAAAAAATTGTATTCGTTACAAGGAATCGTGAGGAAATTCCAGATTTGGTGTGAATCGAATAATTCCTGAAATTTGTATTGAATTCCACTTTGTCAGCTTCGATTCGCTCATCTCTCATCACCACCACTGGTAACACAGTACTACAACTCATACTACCACATACCGGTTATATTGGATATCTCTCCTTCTGAACATGGGACGCAGTCATAGCAGCAGATGTGAATTGTCGGTCTCGCCATTTTCCGGCTTCCAGGTAAACACAGGTCTGAGCAGCGGGATACCGGGACCTGATGGAAAAGAGAAAATGTGATAATAGTGATGAGGAGACCTAGAAGGGTGGACTACAGAAAGTGAAGTCATATAAATCACAGAAAAAAAATGCACCAAACGGATATGCCACTGACTATACTAACTAGTCATACAAGCAGATATTGAAAGCAGAGACTTTTGCCAATATATTCCTGTCAGGAACACATCGGAGCCCATCATGCACCACGTCACGGTCTCTCAGCATGGCAAGGGTCTGGGCGTAGGAAGCGAGGGGGACGGGGGGGATAGATCCCCCCCAGGAAATAATGCGGGGGGGGGACAGGTTTGGTCAAATCCCCCCCAGTGGCAGTGTGTGCCGCGGGGCAGGCACTGAGATGAGCGCTTCCATTGTGGAAGTGAAGCGCTCATCTCCATAGTAATCTGTTTGTATCGCCGTCCTCAGGACAGCGATACAAACAGAAGGCTGTGCGGAGGAGCAGGGCAGGGAGGTGTGTCCCTTTCCTGTTCCTCTGATAGGCTGCCGACACTACTAGGCCGACAGCCTATCAGAGGCCGGCATAGGTGGCGCGATGACGTCATCGTGCCGCCTGAGCCGTACAGCTCTGGAGTCGGGACACAGGATGGAAGAGGCCTGCATCGCATCGCTCCAAAGAGGTAAGTATAAGTGTTCATTTTTTTTTAACTATATACAATACTTCGTTTTTTTACTGGCACATAATGGGGGGCCCTGTTATTACTGGCACATGATTGGGGGGGGGCTGTTATTACTGGTACATAATGGGGGGCCCTGTAATTACTGGCACATGATTGGGGGGCCCTGGTATTACTGTCACATGATTGGGGGGGCTGTTATTACTGGCACATGATTGGGGGGGCCCTGGTATTACTGGCACATGATTGGGGGTCTGTTATTACTGGCACATGATTGGGGGGGTCTGTTATTACTGGCACAGGATTGGTGGGGTCTGTTATTACTGGCACATGATTGGGGGGTCTGTTATTACTGGCACATGATTAGGGGGGCCCTGGTATTTCTGGCACATGATTGGGGCGGCCTGGTATTACTGGCACATGATTGGGGGGGGCCCTGGTATTACTGGCACATGATTGGGGGGGGCTGGTATTACTGGGACATGATTGGTGGGGGCCCTGGTATTACTGGCACATGATTGGGGGTCTGTTATTACTGGCACATGATTGGGGGGGCTGTTATAACTGGCACATGATTGAGGGGGGTCTGCTATTACTGGCACATGATTGAGGGGGGTCTGTTATTACTGGCACATGATTGGGGGCCCTGTTATTACTGGCACATAATGGGGGGGGGGCTGTTATTACTGGCACATGATTGGGGTCTGTTCTTACTGCTACATGATTGGGGGGTCTGTTATTACTGGCACATGATTGGGGGGGTCTGTTATTACTGACACATGATGGGGGGGCTGTTATCACTGGCAAATGATGGGGGGCTGTTATTACTGGCACATGATTGGGGGGTCTGTTATTACTGGCATATGATTGGGAGGTCTGTTATTACTGGCACATGATTGGGGTCCGTTATTATTGGCACATGATTGGGGGGGGTCTGTTATTACTGGCACATCATTGGGGGGTCTGTTATTACTGGCACATAATGGGGTGGGGGCCTGTTATTACTGGCACAAAATGGGGGGGCCTGTTATTACTGGCACATGATTGGGGGGGGGCCTGGTATTACTGGCACATGATTCAGGGGCCCTGGTATTACTGGCATATGATTGGGGGGGCTGTTATTACTGGCACATGATTGGGGGGCCCTGTTATTACTGGCACATGATTGGGGGGGCTGTTATTACTGTCTGATGAGAGGCGCTGGGGGGGCTGATGAGAGGCACTGGGGGGCTGATGAGAGGCACTAGGGGCTGCTATGAGGCATCAAGCTCTTATCTGAGGTCTGATTGGGGGTCATTCATATTGGGGTCTGAGCTGAGGTGTGATCTGAGGTCTTATTAACATTGGGGATCTCATTGGGGCTGTCAGCTGAGGTCTGATTAACATTGGGGGTCTGATTGGTGGTCTGACCTGAGGTGTAATGAAAAAATTTTTTTTCTTATTGTGCCCACTTCCAGCCCGGAGCCCAGCTGCCCAGAGCACTGATCCAGAGCAGCTTGGAGAAAAAGGCCTCACAGTCTCCCACACTCCTTCTGCCCGGCCAAGCCAGCCAGCACCCCTGAGGCCAAGCCAGCCAGCACCCCTGAGGCCAAGCCAGCCAGCACCCTGAGGCCAAGCCAGCCTGCACCCCTGTGGCCAAGCCAGCCAGCACCTCTGTGGCCAAGCCTGCCAGCACCCCTGAGGCCAAGCCTGCCAGCACCCCTGAGTCTTCAGAACTGTAAGTAAATTATATATAAGGAGAGATTATTGTTTCGGCAGGGGGGGGGGGGTCTAAATCTTTTGTTATCGTACAGTATTATGATTCTTCATTTACATTTTATTTTTTCTGGAACCTTAAAAGTCAGTTTGAGTGAAGAAAGTCAGAATGGATATCCGCAAGTTTTTTACAAAGCCTAGTAAAGCAAATACATCCTCATCAAGCTCAGAAGCATGTCAACAAAAAGAGATCACCGAATCACCAGTCAGGCATCATTTTGTTGAGCTAGAAAAGGAATATGCTGAGACAGTGTCTTTAGAAGCAGTTGGCCTCATGAGTGACTCAAGTAGTGATGGTGAGGAAGACCATGCTTGTGGTCCTGCAATCAAAACTGTAGAAGATGTTCATAGTAAATCTAAAACATACACGAAAGGAAAATGAATTTCTCTTCCAGCTGATGATGAGAAAACATTACGAACGGCAGTGGTACCAAATCAACCAGACTACAAAACAATTCCAGCTCAGACCATTGTAACGCAAAAGGCAAAGAAGCGTGTTCTACATTTTCTCGAGTTCTGGTTCCAAAGCTTTCCATGGCTGCTCTATAGTTTTACTCTTGAAGGGGTACTATGTTTCTACTGTGCTAAAGCAGCCGTCCTGAATCTGACTCAACTCGAAAAGAACACTGATCCAGCATTTGTGTGTGTAGGCTTTAAAAATTGGAAAAAAGCTATTGAAAAGGTTAAAAAACATCAGAGTTGTTCTGATCATACATATTCTATAAAGCAACTATTGCAACATAAAGATTTGCAACCCATTAATGTTCAACAGCAACAGAATGATGCATGGCTGTGTCTCATCAAGGCAGTACAAACAATAGCCCTGTTGGCAAAACAAGGTCTCCCTCTTCGTGGCCATGAAGACAATGATGGCAATTTTAAACAGTTTCTGCTTGCACGAGCAGATGATGTGTCTTATCTAAATAATTGGATATCACACAAAGCAGAATACATGAGTCCCGACATTCAAAATGAGATTTTGAAGTTATTGTCTCACACCGTATTACGCCTTATTCGGAAACAGATTGGGAATAATGTCTTTGCAATTATTGTTGATGGCACACAAGATATATCTGGTCAAGAACAAGAAAGTTTCTGTATCCGCTATGTTGATGAAGACTTGTACCCACATGAGGACTTCATAGGCTTATATCAAGTTGATGAAAGTGGATCTGCAATCGCACAGATTGTCAAGGATGCTTTATGCCGTAATGGGCTTTGTATGTCAATGTTGCGAGGGCAAACATATGATGGAGCTTCAAATATGGCTGGTAAATATCATGGTGCCCAGGCATTAATCAAGCAGGAACATCCACTTGCCATTTATGTACATTGTGGTGCACATTGCACAAATTTAGTTATGCAGGCCGCAGCAAATCAATGTCCAATAATGGAAGATGCACTTATGTGTGTGCAAGATCTTGGCAAACTCTTTGCGCAATCTATGAAATGCAGAACCACACTTTCAGAAATTGCCCATCATGAAGCTGAAGGGCCTCTTAAAGTCTTGCATATTAAACCATTGTGCCCAACATGCTGGACTGTTAGAGTGAAGCCTGTGAAAAAAATTCTGGACAATTACCAGCTAATTTTGGAAACACTTGAAGAAATTGAAAATACCACAAGAAGTGGAGATATAAATCCACGTGCACGTGGCCTATTACAACAATTAAGGCAAGGGAAAACTCTACTAGGTCTTCAAATCTCTCTTAGCATCATGGAGATCTTAGAATGCCTCAATGTAGCCTTGCAAGGCAGAGAACAAACCATATCAGGACTTTTAGCAAGTGTACAACGGACCCATGATGCTATACAAAAGTTACGATGTGACACGTCCTTTGAAAGAGTTCTTGCTACCACTATTAATTTAGTGGAAAAATACCAGCTAAAAGAGGTTACTGTACCAAGGCAACCTAATATTCCTAAACGTCTTCAACATGGGCCAACTGAACAATTTCATGCAAAGACTGTGAAGGAATACTATTGTCCTCAGTATTTCCAAATAATGGATATTATATTGACACAGTTAATGCAGAGCTGTGACCAAGAGGGCTTACTTGTATATGAAAAACATTATCTGTTGACAGGACAAGCTAGTTCTTCCACAGTATCCAGAGATTGAATATCATCTTCTCTCTGCCCAGATAACCACCTTATCAAGTGTTTACAAGTACACTTCAGTCTCTGAGGTTGTAGATATTTTGCGAAAGATGCTTTTTCTCTCAAGTAGAACAAATTGTCAGAATCCTATTAACTATTCCTGCTTCTTCCTGTGAAGCTAGTTGAGGTCCACAATGACCCAGAAACGTTTGAACCATGTTGCTATATGCAACATCCATAGAGACATAATGGATAAAGTAGACATCGAAGCCATAGCAAAGGAACTTGCAATGTGATGTGATCGCCGCAAAAAAGTTTTTAGATTTTAAAAACTTGCGTTCTTTAGATTTGGCTTAAAGGAAACTTTATGGAGGGTACTTATTTGTTCCATTGTACCTTGTGTGAATGTGTGCACACTTACCACACATCTCCTGTAGCCTTAGTGTGTGAGCTGGCAGTGGCAGGCACACATTTACAGGAACGGCTCCTTGCACCTAGTTAGCTGAAGTACACTGCAGTGGTTGTGGTGCTCGGAGGGTCTCGCTCTGTCTGCCGTTAGAAAATTGTTTCTATTTATATAGTTATAGTATTTCATTGTATTTATACAAGATCTTTTGTTAAAATCAGGCAAAGTGCATTACTTAAAGTATTATTACCACTAGTTTTAAGTGGAATAACTGAAATATATGCCAAACGTCTGGTTCATTTCTGTGACCTGATAAACAAAGAACTGTTCATTTTGCATATTTTTTTGTTGTGAGATTTTTCACACACACACACTTAAAATTTAACGATATAAACAACTCGCAGTTTACTGAATAAGAATATACCCGGCGAGCAAAAATGCTGCCCCCCCATGGCCGGCGTCATAACCCGGCATCCCCGGGCAAGTGCCGTGGCCCAATGCTCCTGGGCCCAATGAGCTGCTATGAGCACTTCCATCAATACAGATGGGAGCTCTCACTGCTGTCATTTCACTTACGCAGTACCCCTCTGGTGGGCCCTCTGAGCTGCAGAGACTCAGAACACGCCCCCTCTACACAGGACACGCCCCCTCTACACAGCGCACATGCTGCCTGAGGAGAGACCGCAGGGCTGGAGCAGAGAAGTGTGAAGACAGTCTGTGAGTAAGTCTGCACTGTGACTGTCTCTTCTCTGTGGGACAGAAGGGGGGACTCTTCGATCTGCTGCTGCTTCATTCTATTTAGTTGTGTTACTGTTTCCTTAAGCAGTTTGTCTCCATGACACCTGCCCCCCCCCCCACATATCCTGTCCTATCTCAATATCTTTATATTATATAGATTCTAGTGTATTATACTGTGCCCTGTATTTTCCAGTAGAAAATGATCCTTGGGAAGCACAGTCCTCACCCCTGACCACCAGGACCAGGTAGCGCTCTGTCAGTACATGGCGGCCTCCCCTCTCCGCCACGCTGCTCCGCTGTGTACTGGGGCTTATTCTGACACTAGGGCTGGGTTCACATCCCATTTGTGCCATCTATTTAATGTATACCAAAAAATGTCTGCGTTACCAGATGCCTCAGACTGATGCCGTACAGGGGCGTCCGTTCACCATACAGTTCCATTGTAAAAAAACATATACGTTAACGTTTGTTTACTTGACTCTGCAGGATACAAAAACGTGGAGTGCTGCACATTTGTATACATCAAACTGATAGGAAAAACGTGATGTGAACACACATTGGGGGGGAGGGGGGCGTACTAAAATTTGCTGTGGGGCCCAGTCAGTTCTAGCTACATCACTGCACATCTCCTTCTCTCCTCCAGGCCTGGCCCACTGCTGCAGCGGCCGCCGGAGAGAAGGAGCGCAGGGAGCTGCGGTTAGTGAATGACAGAACCGCCGGCTCCCCTACATTGATAGGTATGTGAGGGGGCCACTGGGGGGTCATTCATCACCCTGTGAGGGCCCCTTACACAGTATAATGACTCCCAGTGCCCCCCATTTAGTATAATGATCCCCATTGACCCTCCATTTAGCATAATGACCACCAGAGCCCCCATTAAATATAATAACCCCTCGTGCCCCCTCCATACAGTATAACCCCCAGTGTGGGGGCGACTGGGGGTCATTATTCTGAATGGAGGGTCACTGTGGGGTCATTATACTGTGAGGGCCCTTTACATAGTATAATGACCCCCAGTGTCCCCCATTTAGTATAATGATCACCAATGACCCTCCATTCAGTATAATGACCCCCAGAGCCCCCTCCATACAGTATACCCCCAGTGTGGGGGCTACTGGGGGTCATTATTCTGAATGGGGGCGACTGGGGGTTATTATTCTGAATGCAGGGCCACAGGTGGTCATTATACAGTGTGGGGAAATTGGGGGTTCATTATACTGTGTGAAGGGTCACTAGTAGTCATTATACTGTATAGGGGCCACTGGGGGGTCATTATACCGTGTGGGAGCCACAGGGGGACATGTCAATGTAAAAAAATGCCTCATGGGGGCCCACTGGGATTTATTGCCCAAAGACCCACATGAACCTGGAGCCGGCCCTGTGCCCCCCCCCCCCAGATTTTTGGGGGGTTCCTATACCCATGAGTCCTACCACTACGCTAACTCTGGTGTGAACACGGTCTGAAGGTGATGAAGTCCAGCTCACAGCCAAGCTTCCACACAACCACATAGCAGGACAACTAATGCAATGTGAACAAAGCGAGACTGTGAGCCTCACCCATATCAGACCGTGTGATGGAGGCTTCAGACCGCGTTCACACCATAGTTAGCGTAGTGGAAAGACTCATGGGTGAGAGACCGTGACGTCGTGCATGATGGGCTCCGATGTGTTCCTGACAGGAATATATTGGCAAAAGTCTCAGCTTTTAATATCTGCTTGTATGACTAGCTAGTATAGTCAGTGGCATATCCGTTTGGTGCATTTTTTTCTGACTTATATAATTATATTTCCCTCTGCGCAATGCTCCGTTTTGTGTAGGATGCCTTTGTGGTGCATGTGGACCGCGCCGGCATCCTACATTGTACGCATTTTTTGCTGGGGATGGTCGATTGCTGCGGACCACATGCGGTGGGACTGCTCCCCCAATGAGAAACGGGCTACAGTGTTTGGGGTTTGAGCAGTTCCCCCATATCTGCCCCTATATTTCTGTGAGAAAGTTACGTCACCATCATAAGAAGTAAATGAAGACAGCACCAGCGGGATACCGGGATCTGATGGAAAAGAGAAAATGCACAAATGTGATAATAGTGATGAGGAGACCTAGAAGGGTGGACTACAGAAAGTGACGTCACCATCATAAGAAGTAAATGGAGACAGCACCAGCGGTTCTCCGAATATTACATAGAAGAGTGACGCCAGCAGGTCCGATTTCTTCTAGCTTCAGGTTACAGACATATATGAAGCATAGCGACATCTCCACTTAAAGGGATCACTTTCTCGATGTGGAATACCCCTTTCATATAAGCCTTTTTCAGGCCATACAAATCCAGACTAAACACAATGGTATCAAACACCAACCAGCATACATTAACCCTTTGTTTCCCACCATACTATTTGCGTTGTGGCTGTAAGCTCTTACATGTCACCCGACGTATGAAAGTGTCAGGTCACATTGAGATCTGTCAGCACTCCATGGGGTTGTAGATCTCTGTGGCTATGCTGTCATTAGACATCTCCGGTCACAGTAAGTATCCCAGAGCCCAGGCAGGTGTACAGCGATCCATTGCAGTGTGAAGTCAAAAAGCCGGCAAGGGCGCGCTCTTCTCGATGTCAGAGTGCCCCCTGTTGGTAGTTAAAGTAATTGTGAGCCTTCAGGCTGCCCTGACTGTGGCCGGAAGGGGTAAATTCACTTTTTTTCAGATTTCAGAAAAACTAAAAGGTTAAATAAATTAAAAAAATAATACAAAATAATAAAAAAATGGAATAAAGAATAGTATAAATAAAGAGAATAGTAATAGTATAGCGGACATTGTTTGTGTTAAATATATAAATGTACATCTATTTCTTTCTTTTTGATTTCTTCCAAATTTGTTAAGTATAGTACTTGTTTTAGCTACACATATTATATATGGGGAGGGGGGTTATACATAACATTTGCAAAAACCTTTTTTAATTTGATTTAAAAATAAAAAAATAAAAAAAAAATTACACATGTTTTGGCTCTGTACAACACTTGTTCCGGTGTTACGGTGCCACAGAATCAGCAATAGAGAAATAGGCTGCCAAAATCCAAAATGCGCTCCAGTCCTCTGAAGTCTTGTGGTGGGCCCAGCCAGTAGATAACTTATACAAAAAGTGTCCTTTTCCACAGTAAAAAAAATAATATGGTAATGGTTTTAGAAATATTTTGTCTTGAAATCTTTTGTAACAGAAAAAAATTATAAATTTTTTTTTTCCATAATTGTTATTATTTAAATATTTTTTATTTATTTTTTTAAATACTATATCTGTCATCTAATGACACAAAACAACCGTCTAAGGTGTCCTATGAATAATAATATAACATACATGTAGGCTGGCTCAGAAATACATTTATTTGCAGTTAGATAGACCTGGAGGGTAAGGAGGGGGATAAACACTCCGGAAATGAAATGATTGTTATCCTGCAAACCCCCTCTGGATCAGATACATCGATGATGTGCAGGTCCTGTGGGGGGTGACAGAGTTTGTTCCAGGAGTTTGTTGCAGCCCTGAATAGTAACACACTAGGGCTATTTTTTACGTCAGAAATTGACTCTACTATCATTTCCTTCTTAGATCTCACCATTTCACTTGACGCTGATGGGCGCATCAGTACCAATGATTTTAGGAAGCCCACGGCTACCAACAATTTGTTGAAATGGGAGAGTGGGCACCCATTGTCCCTCAAAAGAGGGATCCCAAAAGGACAATACTTAAGGGTGAGGAAGAATTGTTCTCAACTTAGTGACTTTAGGGTGGCTGTGAGAGATCTTCAGCAGAGGTTTCAGCGTCGCGGCTACCCAGCGATGTGTGAGACAGGCTTACCAACATTCACTAAGTACTAACAGGGATCTTTTGTTATCCCCCAAAAAGAGGGATACTAGTGACAATACTGTCAGAATCATTGGTACGTATGACAGTGCCCATGAGGCTGTACGCCAGGTCCTCGCTGAACACTGGGATATACTTAAATCTGATCCCGATATCGGCAGCAGGATTCCATCCAGACCCTCAGTCACTTACCGACGTAGCAACAACTTACGAGATATGTTGACACACAGTCTCTATGCAAGCCCCAAACCACAGTCCTGGTTGCGGAATCCGCTTACAGGGACGTTTCCCTGTGGATCTTGCAAATTCTGTGGATTTATAGATAAGACCAAGAGTTTCGCCAGCAGCACCTCAGACAAGACTTTTTTCATCAGGTCATTTTACAACTGCAAGTCGGTTGGTGTTATTTACATGATGACATGCGTATGCGGCATCAAAACCAAAATGGCAAAACCATCAGAGAGCTCAGGCGACGCATTGGGGAAAATAATTTCAAACAAAGGGCTGGGCACTCGCTATATCTAGAGTCAATGGTACTTTATTTAATACATTAATATAATAATATTAAAACTTAAATGATAATCACAATATTAAAACTAAATTAAATACACAGGTCTGGCCAGACTAAAAAGTACCTACAAACAATTTTAAAACCACAGGGTAAATACAACACGATGGTTATCTTGTTGACCAGTCTTCAAATTTTAGTGTAAATTTTCAGATGAAAATTCAAATAAATAATCGCAGAAAAAAGGGTATTAATGAATCCCAAAATTCGATCCAGTGTCCAACACCTTTTTGCATAAAATCGCAAATTATCCAATTTTCGTTATGAGCTTAGTTGTTTTTTTTAGTCAGCTTAATACAGCCTCAGTACATGTCTGTCGATTATATTTTACTCTTTAATCGCAAATGCTTATTTTGTCTACTCACGTATTAGGTATGCGTAGACGGCTCCGATCCACAGTCCTACTGGACCCCCCCGATTCAACAGAAGGACCATCAACCTTTGCAGCTTTAAACCCCTTTGGAAGAAATCCATTCAGGGTACACCGTATGCATCTGCAGAGCCGTGGATCATAAGGACAAAATAAGCATTTGCGATTAAAGAGTAAAATATAATCGACAGACATGTACTAAGGCTGTATTGAGCGGACTGAAGAAATTAACTAAGCTCATAGAGCAATTTGGATAACCTGCGAGCCAAGAGCCACACCGGTCCTGCACTCCTTTCAGCTTTGCGGTCACAGGCAGATCAGTGGCCAACCCCGCTCAATTTGACAGTTGGTAAAGTGGTGTGCGACAACGGTGCCAATCTGCTGAGTGCGCTGAAACAGGGCAAAATGACACACGTGCCGTGCATGGTCATGCAGCGATTCTTTGTCAAATACCCCGGGGTCCAGGATGTCTTGCAGCAGGCCAGGAAAATCGTGGGCCATTTCAGAAGATCTTACACGGCCATGGCTCGCCTTGCTGACATTCAGCGGCAACACAACCTGCCCGTCAGACGTCTTATTTGTGACTGCGTGACTCGATGTAACTCAACCTTGTATATGCTCGATAGGCTGCTCCAGCAGAAACGTGCCGTTAACGACTACCTGTACGAACTCTGCGGCAGGACATATTATGGGGAGCTTGTTTTTTTTTTTACCGCTCCAGTGGCTGCTCATGCGCGATGCATGCAGACTTCTGCGGCCATTTGATGAGATCACCAAACTGGTCAGTCACAGCCAGGGCGCCATCAGTGACATCGTACCTTACGCCTTCTTTCTGGAGCGTGCATTGCGTGGTGTCATTGATCAAGCCGTCAAGGAGCAGGAGCAGGAAGATGAGGAAGTCGCAATGCTGAATGAATTCCCAGGGGGGCTACTCCATCTGAGACAAGTCAACTGGAGTCTGAAGAGGAGTCAGAGGAGGATGGTGCCGGGGGAGAGGAGGAGGAGCAAGAAGAGCAGGCTTTAAAGCTTGCTGGGATCCCTGGTGTTGTCCGTGGCTGGGGGGAGGAGAACGAGGACGACATTTTCCTGGATGATGAGCAGGAGCCAGGCCATTACACCACTTCCAGTTTAGTGCAAATGGGGGCCTTCATGCTCCAGTGTTTGGAGAGGGACCCCCGTATAAAAAGCATAAAGGGCAAGGACCAGTACTGGGTGGCAACGTACCGCCGGTACAAACAAAAAATGGCAGAAATGTTACCACCATCACAGAGGGCTGTCAGAATGCAGCACTTCCAGGCCTCGCTTAGAGAAATGCTGCATTCTGCTTTTTTGGGCACTGGCAGAGGAATTTCCACTCACAGAGAAACAGTTGCGGGTACCAATTCAACAGCGCCTGCAAGAAGAGGGCAGTTTGAAGATGTGTTGGTCACTTCTGATGTGAGATCATTCTTTTAGCCGACCCATCGACAGCAGTTCTCTGGATCCGGCCTCAGGGAACGCCTAGACTGACAGGTATTCGACTACATCGGGTTAACGGTCGATTTGGACGCTCTGAGAAGGAAGCAACCCCTGGACTACTGGGTGGGCAGGCTTGACCTCTGGCCAGAGCTTGCACAATTTGCAATGGAACTGTTAGTTTGCCCCTCGTCAAGTGTCCTGTCTGAAAGGACGTTCAGCACAGCAGGGGGGATCGGGACCGATAAGCGCACTCGCCTAGCCCACGACAGTGTTGACTACCTCAAATTTCTAAAAATGAATGAGGCATGGATCTCGGAGTAATTCAAAACATGTGACCAATAGACCATGCTTGATTCAAATTCCTCATGACAGCCCATATCCGCCAACCACCACCACCCATAACAATGTATGGTCCCTGTCTTCAGTAAATACAGCGGCATAAAAGGCCTTTTATGTCCATTGAATGCCTAATTTTTAGGCATTCACATGACCCTCTTCCTATTGAATAAAACAAAAGTTGGATTCAAAATGGCTGACTTCAAAATGGCCGCCATGGTCACCACCCATCTTGAAAAGTTTCCCCCCTCACATATACTAATGTGCCACAAACAGGACGTTAATATCACCAACCATTCCCACTTTATTAAGGTGTATCCATATAAATGGCCCACCCTGTATTTACTGGCTGCTGTCAGTTCTGGCTGATTTAGGCCGAGCTATTACACTAAAACTGAGCAATAAACAAAATACACGTTATAACTGTATAAAATCAGGTGAACGGTGCAGGAATTGCAGCAGTTACATATGTGCCTCCCACTTGTTAAGGGACCAAAAGTAATGGGACAGAATAATAATCCTAAAATTAACTTTCACTTTTTAATACTTGGTTGCAAATCCTTTGCAGTCAATTACAGCCTGAAGTCTGGAACGCATAGACATCACCAGACGCTGGGTCTCATCCCTGGTGATGCTCTGCCAGGTCTCTACTGCAACTGTCTTCAGGTCCTGCTTGTTCTTGGTGCATTTTCCCTTCAGTTTTGTCTTCAGCAAGTGAAATGCAGCTCAATCGGATTCAGGTCCGGGGATTGACTCGGCCATTGCATAACATTCCACTTCTTTCCCTTAAAAAAACCTCTTTGGTTGCTTTTGCAGGATGCTTTGGGTCATTGTCCATCTGCATTGTGAAGCGCCGTCCAATGAGTTCTGAAGCATTTGGCTGAATATGAGCAGATAATATTGCCCGAAACACTTCAGAATTCATCCTACTGCTTTTGTCAGCAGTCACATCATCAATAAATACAAGAGAAGCAGTTCCATTGGCAGCCATATATGCCCACGCCATGACACTACCACCACCATGCTTCACTGATGAGGTGGTATGCTTAGGATCATGAGCAGTTCCTTTCCTTCTCCATACTCTTCTCTTCCCATCACTCTGGTACAAGTTGATCTTGGTCTCATCTGTCCATAGGATGTTGTTCCAGAACTATGAAGGCTTTTTTAGATGTCATTTGGCAAGCTCTAATCTGCTCTTCCTGTTTTTGAGGCTCACCAATGGTTTACATCTTGTGGTGAACCCTCTGTATTAATTCTGGTGAAGTCTTCTCTTGATTGTTGACTTTGACACACATACACCTACCTCCTGGAGAGTGTTCTTGATCTGGCCAACTGTTGTGAAGGGTGTTTTCTTCACCAGGGAAAGAATTCTTCGGTCATCCACCACAGTTTTTTTCCGGTGGATGAGGAAAAAAAGGTCTTTTGGTGTTGCTGAGCTCACCGGTGCATTCCGTCTTTTTAAGAATGTTCTAAACAGTTGTTTTGGCCGCGCCTAATGTTTTTGCCATCTCTCTGATGGGTTTGTTTTGTTTTTTCAGCCTAATGATGGCTTCACTGATAGTGACCGCTCTTTGGATCTCATCTTGAGCGTTGACAGCAACAGATTCCAAATGCAAATAGCAGACTGGAAATGACCTCTGGACCTTCTATCTGCTCATTGTAATTGGGATAATGAGGGAATAACACACACCTGGCCATGGGACAGCCGAGAAGCCAATTGTCCCATTATTTTTGGTCCCTTAACAAGTGGGAGGCACATATGCAAACTGCTGTAATTCCTGCACCGTTCACCTGATTTGGATGTAAATACCCTCAAATTACAGCTGACAGTTTGCAGGTAAAGCTGACAGTCTGCAGGTAAAGCTGACAGTCTGCAGGTAAAGCACATCTTGTTTGTTTCATTTCAAATCCATTGTGGTGATGTATAGAGACAAAAATGTTAGAATTGTGTTTAATGTCCCAATATTTATGGACCTGACTGTAAGTTTTTAAATCATCTTATCTAATTGCATATGCAACATTTGAGGGCTCATGACACCATGTCCCCCTTTCTTGCATCCGCAAAAAGGTTTGCTCATAATTAGAGTTGAGCGAACACCTGGATGTTCGGGTTCGAGAAGTTCGGCCGAACATCCCGGAAATGTTCGGGTTCGGGATCCGAACCCGATCCGAACTTCGTCCCGAACCCGAACCCCATTGAAGTCAATGGGGACCCGAACTTTTCGGCACTAAAAAGGCTGTAAAACAGCCCAGGAAAGAGCTAGAGGGCTGCAAAAGGCAGCAACATGTAGGTAAATCCCCTGCAAACAACTGTGGATAGGGAAATGAATTAAAATAAAAATTAAATAAATAAAAATTAACCAAAATCAATTGGAGAGAGGTTCCATAGCAGAGAATCTGGCTTCCCGTCACCCACCACTGGAACAGTCCATTCTCAGATATTTAGGCCCCGGCACCCAGGCAGAGGAGAGAGGTCCCGTAACAGAGAATCTGGCTTCATGTCAGCAGAGAATTAGTCTGCATGTCATAGCAGAGAATGAGGCTTCACGTCAGCCACCACTGCAACAGTCCATTGGCATATATTTAGGCCCAGCACCCAGGCAGAGGAGAGAGGTCCCGTAACAGAGAATCTGGCTTCATGTCAGCAGAGAATCAGTCTGCATGTCATAGCAGAGAATGAGGCTTCACGTCAGCCACCACTGCAACAGTCCATTGGCATATATTTAGGCCCAGCACCCAGGCAGAGGAGGGAGGTCCCGTAACAGACAATCTGGCTTCATGTCAGCAGAGAATTAGTCTGCATGTCATAGCAGAGAATGAGGCTTCACGTCAGCCACCACTGCAACAGTCCATTGGCATATATTTAGGCCCAGCACCCAGGCAGAGGAGGGAGGTCCCGTAACAGAGAATCTGGCTTCATGTCAGCAGAGAATCAGTCTTCATATCATAGCAGAGAATCAGGCTTCACGTCACCCACCACTGTAAGAGTCAATTTTCATAAATTTAGGCCCAGAACCCAGGCAGAGGAGAAAGGTCCCGTAACAGACAATCTGGCTTCATGTCAGCAGAGAATCAGTCTTCATATCATAGCAGAGAATCAGGCTTCACGTCACCCACCACTGTAAGAGTCAATTTTCATAAATTTAGGCCCAGAACCCAGGCAGAGGAGAAAGGTCCCGTAACAGACAATCTGGCTTCATGTCAGCAGAGAATCAGTCTTCATATCATAGCAGAGAATCAGGCTTCACGTCACCCACCACTGTAAGAGTCAATTTTCATAAATTTAGGCCCAGAACCCAGGCAGAGGAGAAAGGTCCCGTAACAGACAATCTGGCTTCATGTCAGCAGAGAATCAGTCTTCATATCATAGCAGAGAATCAGGCTTCACGTCACCCACCACTGTAAGAGTCAATTTTCATAAATTTAGGCCCAGAACACAGGCAGAGGAGAAAGGTCCCGTAACAGACAATCTGGCTTCATGTCAGCAGAGAATCAGTCTTCATATCATAGCAGAGAATCAGGCTTCACGTCACCCACCACTGCAACAGTCCATTGGCATATATTTAGGCCTAGCACACAGGCAGAGCAGAGAGGTCCCGTAACAGACAATCTGGCTTCATGACAGCAGAGAATCAGTCTGCATGTCATAGCAGAGAATCAGGCTTCACGTCAGCCACCACTGCAACAGTCCATTGTCATAAATTTAGGCCCAGCACCCAGGCAGAGGAGAGAGGTCCCGTAACAGAGGATCTGGCTTCATGTCAGCAGAGAATCAGTCTTCATATCATAGCAGAGAATCAGGCTTCACGTCACCCACCACTGTAAGAGTCAATTTTCATAAATTTAGGCCCAGAACCCAGGCAGAGGAGAAAGGTCCCGTAACAGACAATCTGGCTTCATGTCAGCAGAGAATCAGTCTTCATATCATAGCAGAGAATCAGGCTTCACGTCACCCACCACTGTAAGAGTCAATTTTCATAAATTTAGGCCCAGAACCCAGGCAGAGGAGAAAGGTCCCGTAACAGACAATCTGGCTTCATGTCAGCAGAGAATCAGTCTTCATATCATAGCAGAGAATCAGGCTTCACGTCACCCACCACTGTAAGAGTCAATTTTCATAAATTTAGGCCCAGAACCCAGGCAGAGGAGAAAGGTCCCGTAACAGACAATCTGGCTTCATGTCAGCAGAGAATCAGTCTTCATATCATAGCAGAGAATCAGGCTTCACGTCACCCACCACTGTAAGAGTCAATTTTCATAAATTTAGGCCCAGAACCCAGGCAGAGGAGAAAGGTCCCGTAACAGACAATCTGGCTTCATGTCAGCAGAGAATCAGTCTTCATATCATAGCAGAGAATCAGGCTTCACGTCACCCACCACTGTAAGAGTCAATTTTCATAAATTTAGGCCCAGAACCCAGGCAGAGGAGAAAGGTCCCGTAACAGACAATCTGGCTTCATGTCAGCAGAGAATCAGTCTTCATATCATAGCAGAGAATCAGGCTTCACGTCACCCACCACTGCAACAGTCCATTGGCATATATTTAGGCCTAGCACACAGGCAGAGCAGAGAGGTCCCGTAACAGACAATCTGGCTTCATGACAGCAGAGAATCAGTCTGCATGTCATAGCAGAGAATCAGGCTTCACGTCAGCCACCACTGCAACAGTCCATTGTCATAAATTTAGGCCCAGCACCCAGGCAGAGGAGAGAGGTCCCGTAACAGACAATCTGGCTTCATGTCAGCAGAGAATTAGTCTGCATGTCATAGCAGAGAATCAGGCTTCATGTCAGCCACCACTGCAACAGTCCATTGGCATATATTTAGGCCTAGCACACAGGCAGAGGAGAGGTTCATTCAACTTTGGGTAGCATCGCAATATAATGGTAAAATGAAAATAAAAATAGGATTGAATGAGGAAGTGCCCTGGAGTCCAATAATATATGGTTATGGGGAGGTAGTTAATGTCTAATCTGGACAAGGGACGGACAGGTCCTGTGGGATCCATGCCTGGTTCATTTTTATGAACGTCAGCTTGTCCACATTGGCTGTAGACAGGCGGCTGCGTTTGTCTGTAATGACGCCCCCTGCCGTGCTGAATACACGTTCAGACAAAACGCTGGCTGCCGGGCAGGCCAGCACCTCCAAGGCATAAAAGGCTAGCTCTGGCCACGTGGACAATTTAGAGACCCAGAAGTTGAATGGGGCCGAACCATCAGTCAGTACGTGGAGGGGTGTGCACACGTACTGTTCCACCATGTTAGTGAAATGTTGCCTCCTGCTAACACGTTGCGTATCAGGTGGTGGTGCAGTTAGCTGTGGCGTGTTGACAAAAGTTTTCCACATCTCTGCCATGCTAACCCTGCCCTCAGAGGAGCTGGCCGTGACACAGCTGCCTTGGCGACCTCTTGCTCCTCCTCTGCCTTGGCCTTGGGCTTCCACTTGTTCCCCTGTGACATTTGGGAATGCTCTCAGTAGCGCGTCTACCAACGTGCGCTTGTACTCGCGCATCTTCCTATCACGCTCCAGTGCAGGAAGTAAGGTGGGCACATTGTCTTTGTAGCGTGGATCCAGCAGGGTGGCAACCCAGTAGTCCGCACAGGTTAAAATGTGGGCAACTCTGCTGTCGTTGCGCAGGCACTGCAGCATGTAGTCGCTCATGTGTGCCAGGCTGCCCAGGGGTAAGGACAAGCTGTCCTCTGTGGGAGGCGTATCGTCATCGTCCTGCCTTTCCCCCCAGCCACGCACCAGTGATGGACCCGAGCTGCGTTGGGTGCCACCCCGCTGTGACCATGCTTCATCCTCATCCTCCTCCACCTCCTCCTCATCCTCGTCCTCCTCGTCCTCCAGTAGTGGGCCCTGGCTGGCCACATTTGTACCTGGCCTCTGCTGTTGCAAAAAACCTCCCTCTGAGTCACTTCGAAGAGACTGGCCTGAAAGTGCTAAAAATGACCCCTCTTCCTCATCCTCCTCCTCCTCCTCCTGGGCCACCTCCTGTTCCATCATCGCCCTAAGTGTTTTCTCAAGGAGACATAGAAGTGGTATTGTAACGCTGATAACGGTGTCATCGCCACTGGCCATGTTGGTGGAGTACTCGAAACAGCGCAACAGGGCACACAGGTCTCGCATGGAGGCCCAGTCATTGGTGGTGAAGTGGTGCTGTTCTGTAGTGCGACTGACCCGTGCGTGCTGCAGCTGAAACTCCACTATGGCCTGCTGCTGCTCGCACAGTCTGTCCAGCATGTGCAAGGTGGAGTTCCACCTGGTGGGCACGTCGCATATGAGGCGGTGAGCGGGAAGGCCGAAGTTACGCTGTAGCGCAGACAGGCGAGCAGCGGCAGGATGTGAACGCCGGAAGCGCGAACAGACGGCCCGCACTTTATGCAGCAGCTCTGACATGTCGGGGTAGTTGTGAATGAACTTCTGCACCACCAAATTCAGCACATGCGCCAAGCAAGGGATGTGCGTCAAACCGGCTAGTCCCAGAGCTGCAACGAGATTTCGCCCATTATCACACACCACCAGGCCGGGCTTGAGGCTCACCGGCAGCAACCACTCGTCGGTCTGTTGTTCAATACCCCGCCACAACTCCTGTGCGGTGTGGGGCCTGTCCCCCAAACATATGAGTTTCAGAATGGCCTGCTGACGTTTACCCCGGGCTGTGCTGAAGTTGGTGGTGAAGGTGTGTGGCTGACTGGATGAGCAGGTGGAAGAAGAGGAGGAGGAAGCCGAGAAGGAGGAGGTGGCAACAGGAGGCAAAGAATGTTGCCCTGCGATCCTTGGCGGCGGCAGGACGTGCGCCAAACAGCTCTCCGCCTGGGGCCCAGCTGCCACTACATTTACCCAGTGTGCAGTTAGGGAGATATAGCGTCCCTGGCCGTGCTTACTGGTCCACGTATCTGTGGTTAGGTGGACCTTGCTACAGATGGCGTTGCGCAGTGCACACTTGATTTTATCGGATACTTGGTTGTGCAGGGAAGGCACGGCTCTCTTGGAGAAGTAGTGCCGGCTGGGAACAACATACTGTGGGACAGCAAGCGACATGAGCTGTTTGAAGCTGTCTGTGTCCACCAGCCTAAATGACAGCATTTCATAGGCCAGTAGTTTAGAAATGCTGGCATTCAGGGCCAGGGATCGAGGGTGGCTAGGTGGGAATTTACGCTTTCTATCAAATGTTTGTGAGATGGAGAGCTGAACGCTGGCGTGTGACATGGTTGAGACGCTTGGTGACGGAGGTGGTGGTGGTGGTGTTGGTGGTACATCCCCTGTTTGCTGGGCGGCAGGTGCCAACGTTCCTCCAGAGGCGGAGGAAGAGGCCGAGGCGGCAGCAGCAGAAGAGGTAGCAGGGGGAGCCTGAGTGACTTCCTTGGTTTTAAGGTGTTTACTCCACTGCAGTTCATGCTTTGCATGCAGGTGCCTGGTCATGCAGGTTGTGCTCAGGTTCAGAACGTTAATGCCTCGCTTCAGGCTCTGATGGCACAGCGTGCAAACCACTCGGGTCTTGTCGTCAGCACATTGTTTGAAGAAGTGCCATGCCAGGGAACTCCTTGAAGCTGCCTTTGGGGTGCTCGGTCCCAGATGGCGGCGGTCAGTAGCAGGCGGAGTCTCTTGGCGGCGGGTGTTCTGCTTTTGCCCACTGCTCCCTCTTTTGCTACGCTGTTGGCTCGGTCTCACCACTGCCTCTTCCTCCGAACTGTGAAAGTCAGTGGCACGACCTTCATTCCATGTGGGGTCTAGGACCTCATCGTCCCCTGCATCGTCTTCCACCCAGTCTTGATCCCTGACCTCCTGTTCAGTCTGCACACTGCAGAAAGACGCAGCAGTTGGCACCTGTGTTTCGTCATCATCAGAGACATGCTGAGGTGGTATTCCCATGTCCTCATCATCAGGAAACATAAGTGGTTGTGCGTCAGTGCATTCTATGTCTTTCACCGCTGGGGAAGGGCTAGGTGGATGCCCTTGGGAAACCCTGCCAGCGGAGTCTTCAAACAGCATAAGAGACTGCTGCATAACTTGAGGCTGAGACAGTTTCCCTGGTATGCATGGGGGTGATGTGACAGACTGATGGGGTTGGTTTTCAGGCGCCATCTGTGCGCTTTCTGCAGAAGACTGGGTGGGAGATAATGTGAACGTGCTGGATCCACTGTCGGCCACCCAATTGACTAATGCCTGTACCTGCTCAGGCCTTACCATCCTTAGAACGGCATTGGGCCCCACCATATATCGCTGTAAATTCTGGCGGCTACTGGGACCTGAGGTAGTTGGTACACTAGGACGTGTGGATGTGGCAGAACGGCCACGTCCTCTCCCAGCACCAGAGGGTCCACTAACACCACCACGACCATGTCCACGTCCGCGTCCCTTACTAGATGTTTTTCTCATTGTTATGGTTCACCACAACAACAAATATATTATTTGGCCCAATGTATTGTATTCAAATTCAGCGGGATATAAATTTGAGGCCTAGTATTTAGGCGCTGGGTGACCGGTATGGATTTAGTGACAGAATTAGACTTGGAAATGCACAGAAGCGTGTGTGTGAAGTTATTCTGAATGACCCAATGTGCACCTTGAATATTATATACCCTTTTTGGGATAGATTTCAAATAGCTCTGATATAGCAGGAACCACTAAATTATGAAATTGCTAAATTGGGAATTGTACTTCAACCCAGAACAAAAAATGTGCTTTGACGGGCACTAAATAACTTTCCCAGCTACAACAGGACAACGGTAACGAGAGATTTAGAGGGATTTAAATTTGAGGCCTAGTATTTAGGCGCTGGGTGACAGGTATGGGTTTAGTGACAGAATTAGACTTGGAAATACACAGTAGCGGGTGTGTGTGAAGTTATTCTGAATGACCCTATGTGCACCTTCAATATTATATACCCTTTTATGGATAGATTTCAAATAGCTCTGATATAGCAGAAACCACTAAATTATGAAATTGCTAAATTGGGAATTGTACTTCAACCCAGAACAAAAAATGTGCTTTGACGGACACTAAATATCTTGCCCAGCAACAACAGTACAGCGGTGGGTAACGAGAGATTTAGAGGGAATTAAATTTGAGGCCTAGTATTTAGGCGCTGGGTCACCGGTATGGATTTAGTGACAGAATTAGACTTGGAAATACACAGTAGCGGGTGTGTGTGAAGTTATTCTGAATGACCCTATGTGCACCTTCAATATTATATACCCTTTTAGGGATAGATTTCAAATAGCTCTGATATAGCAGAAACCACTAAATTATGAAATTGCTAAATTGGGAATTGTACTTCAACCCAGAACAAAAAATGTGCTTTGACGGACACTAAATATCTTGCCCAGCAACAACAGTACAGCGGTGGGTAACGAGAGATTTAGAGGGATTTAAATTTGAGGCCTAGTATTTAGGCGCTGGGTGACAGGTATGGGTTTAGTGACAGAATTAGACTTGGAAATGCACAGAAGCGTGTGTGTGAAGTTATTCTGAATGACCCAATGTGCACCTTCAATATTATATACCCTTTTTGGGATAGATTTCAAATAGCTCTGATATAGCAGGAACCACTAAATTATGAAATTGCTAAATTGGGAATTGTATTTCAACCCAGAACAAGAAATGTGCTTGAACGGACACTAAATAACTCGCCCAGCTACAGCACTAGGGACAGATTTAGCTGGATATAAATTTGAGGCCTAGTATTTAGGCGCTGGGTGACCGGTATGGATTTAGTGACAGAATTAGACTGGGATATGGCCAAAAAATAAACAGACTATTGCTGGTTAAATGCACTTGGTGTGACAGCTTCACCCTGATGTAGGCTTTAGCCAAAAAACAACCACACCATTGAGGGTTAAATGCACTTGGTGACAGGCGCAGCTTGCCCCTGATTTTGTATATGGCCAAAAAATGAACAGACTATTGCTGGTTAAATGCACTTGGTGTGACAGCTTCACCCTGATGTAGGCTTTAGCCAAAAAACAACCACACCATTGAGGGTTAAATGCACTTGGTGACAGGCGCAGCTTGCCCCTGATTTTGTATATGGCCAAAAAATGAACAGACTATTGCTGGTTAAATGCACTTGGTGTGACAGCTTCACCCTGATGTAGGCTTTAGCCAAAAAACAACCACACCATTGAGGGTTAAATGCACTTGGTCGCAGCTTGTGCTGGCGCACCACAAGACACAAAATGGCCGCCGATCACCCCAGAAAAATGAGACTGACAAACGGTCTGTGCAGCCTAAAAACAGTGAGCAATTGAGGATCAGCAGCTCAATGATCCACAGCTGCAGATCGATCAGTTAATCAAGTCCTTTGGAGGAGTTAATCTGCCTAATCTCGCCCTACTGTCACAGCTGCAACCTCTCCCTACGCTAATCAGAGCAGAGTGACGGGCGGCGCTATGTGACTCCAGCTTAAATAGAGGCTGGGTCACATGGTGCTCTGGCCAATCACAGCCATGCCAATAGTAGGCATGGCTGTGATGGCCTCTTGGGGCAAGTAGTATGACGCTTGTTGATTGGCTGCTTTGCAGCCTTTCAAAAAGCGCCAAGAAAGCGTCACAAAAGCGCGAAGAAAGCGACGAACACCGAACCCGAACCCGGACTTTTACGAAAATGTCCGGGTTCGGGTCCGTGTCACGGACACCCCAAAATTCGGTACGAACCCGAACTATACAGTTCGAGTTCGCTCATCCCTACTCATAATATAACACTTCTTACCTCCTTTGTCCATTTCCATGTTATTGACTCGGTGTTTATGTGAAGCTGTTCTCCACTGACGGCCCATGGTGTAAAATTTCCTATTTCCACCTTACGGACATCCATCTGTGTGGTCTTATTTATAAATATCCAGTTTATTATCTTATATGGATGTACAGCTTCACCCTCTTCATTAAAGTAATATGAAGGTTTCATTGGATCCAGTGGATTCTTCATCCATTGTAGGTAGAGCTGTAACCTCCGTGTGTAATGTCTGACTCTGGTCATTGAGTTTTCTCCATATTGGTCTCCTATAAATGAGAACATTTCATGTAGAGCTTTTGCCAGGACTTCTACTGCATAATACAGTCGCGGAGAGACCCCTGATGAGAGGTAATTCCTCATACTTGCCATAGTATATGTATTAGTGTAATTATACTCTATATCAGTATAATTATATGAAATGAAGGAATCTTTATCTCCAGTTTCTGCTATTATATCTAATAATGTCCACATAGGCTCTAAATGGTATATATCGGGGAGTTTCCTGTAATTTCTCACCAAATCTTCCTCTCCTGGAAAAGTCTGTGATGAAAATTCAACTGCTAGACTTCCATTCAGTTCTGGGTACTGATGTTCTAGAATGAAGTTACTGGAAGCCCAGGATGGTGGAAGGATAAAGAATTTGTCTATAAATACAGATGAATGGTAGTATAGTAATCGATCTCCATTGAGAGATAAGGTCCCACACATTATAATGATATTGATTTGTGGATTCTTCAAAACTTGTAAAATCCGCTCATTGTCGTTGACAATCTGCTCTGTAAGTTTTATGGTGAAGGCGGCACAGATCCCGTGCTCTCTCATGTACTTTGTCAGTATTTGCAGCTCATTCTCTCCGGTATCATCATCCGTCACTAAAATCCCAACCCAGGTCCAGCCAAAGTGCTCCAACAGTTTGGTGACGACCATATTGTGGATGTTGTGATTCTGGACAGTTCTGAAGACATGTGGATAGAGGAATCTATCGGATAATGAGTGTTCGGTGGCTCCATAGCTGATCTGCAGGACACAGGAGAAAAGATTTCCATGTAGAACATTTAATATTCAATTATTTAGTAGGGAAGTCAAAAGAAAACTCCCAATAAGACCTGGACTGAACGACTACATGAATGTGAGGTACAAAAAAATTATCTTTGAGATTCATAAATGATTTTCTCATAGGGTCACATGGTGACCCTAATGTCAGACATGACATTCTGAGCCCCAAGAGTCCACTGGTTATATAATGTAATAAATACAAGAATAAAGGATTTCATATACCAATATTCAGTCGTGGCCAAAAGTTTCGCTGCTTAAGTTTTTATAATAGCAATTTGCGTATACTCCAGAATGTTATGAAGAGCGATCAGATGAATTGCATCGTCCTTCTTTGCCATGAACATTAACTTAATCCCAAAAAAAACTTTCCACTGCATTCCATTGCTGTCATTAAAGGACCTGCTGAGATCATTTCAGTAATTGTCTTGTTAACTCAGGTGAGAATGTTGACGAGCACAAGGCTGGAGATCATTATGTCAGGCTGATTGGGTTAAAATGGCAGACTTGACCTGTTAAAAGGAGGGTGATGCTTGAAATCATTGTTCTTCCATTGTTAACCATGGTGACCTGCAAAGAAACGCGTGCAGCCATCATTGCGCTGCATAAAAATGGCTTCACAGGCAAGGATATTGTGGCTACTAAGATTGCACCTCAATCAACAATTTATAGGATCATCAAGAACTTCAAGGAAAGAGGTTCAATTCTTGTTAAGAAGGCTTCAGGGCGTCCAAGAAAGTCCAGCAAGCACCAGGATCGTCACCTAAAGAGGATTCAGCTGCGGGATCGGAGTGCCACCAGTGCAGCGCTTGCTCAGGAATGGCAGCAGGCAGGTGTGAGCGGATCTGCACGCACAGTGAGGCGAAGGCTTTTGGAAGATGGCCTGGTGTCAAGAAGGGCAGCAAAGAAGCCACTTCTCTCCAAAAAAAACATCAGGGACAGATTGATCTTCTGCAGAAAATATGGTGAATGGACTGCTGAGGACTGGGGCAAAGTCATATTCTCTGATGAAGCCTCTTTCCGATTGTTTGGGGCATCAGGAAAAAGGCTTGTCCGGAGAAGAAAAGGTGAGCGCTACCATCAGTCCTGTGTCATGCCAACAGACCATTCATGTGTGGGGTTGCGTCTCATCCAAGGGAGTGGGCTCACTCACACTTTTGCTCAAAAACACAGCCATGAATAAAGAATGGAACCAAAACACCCTCCAACAGCAACTTCTTCCAACAATCCAACAACAGTTTGGTGAAGAACAATGCATTTTCCAGCACGATGGAGCACCGTGCCACAAGGCAAAAGTGATAACTAAGTGGCTCGGGGACCAAAACGTTGACATTTTGGGTCCATGGCCTGGAAACTCCCCAGATCTTAATCCCATTGAGAACTTGTGGTCAATCCTCAAGAGGCGGGTGGACAAACAAAAACCCACTAATTCGGATAAACTCCAAGAAGTGATTATGAAAGAATGGGTTGCTATCAGTCAGGAATTGGTCCAGAAGTTGATTGAGAGCATGCCCAGTCGGATTGCAGAGGTCCTGAAAAAGAAGGGCCAACACTGCAAATACTAACTCTTTGCATAAATGAATGTCATGTAATTGTCGATAAAAGCCTTTGAAACGTATGAAGTGCGTGTAATTATATTTCACTACATCACAGAAACAACTGAAACAAAGATCTAAAACCAGTTTAGCAGCAAACTTTGTGAAAACTAATATTTGTGTCATTCTCAAAACTTTTGGCCTCGACTGTACATTCCTCAACATTGAAATTTCAACACCAAGAAGGATAAGCAATAGACTGAGATGTCAGCTAGGCTGAGATGTCAGAAGAGATCGGTGTTGTGTGTCCCGGTAGCTTGGAGAACAACAATGAATTGGAATGATGGCAAGAGGTCAGAATTTAATTACAAAATGGCACATAATGATCCATTCTGTAATGCAAGTGAAATTGGACATCGCATCCCAAGCCTAGGGCGGCAAACTGTGTCTACACAAACCAATAGAAGGTGTGTGCATGACACAAGGCTATCAGCCAGACATCCAGCTACAGATGTTAAACTGACTTCACAACTCACCCCCTGGAATCGTCAGAGAACCAGGGGATCACAACTACTGCAATCTTGCTTGACTAAGTGGGTAAAGAAACCAAAAACCATAGAACATATAGAGTACAACTTCTCTGCATCTCCATGAGGTAGTAGGCCTTGGGCCCAGAAGGGTTAAAACAAAAAATGGTGTATACCCGACCACCTAGAACAAAAAACAACATAAATATAAAAATACTACCCAGTAAAGTCAAGCATATCACTCAAATAGGATGTTCTGCAGACATCTTCTTTTTTGGAGACTTGGTACTGGCGGCTTTCTTCCAGGGCTCCATGTGCGGCAAAAATGGCAAAGTCTCTTGATCTTGCAATGGCAGCCATAAAGGGACCTTTAGTGGTTCCATATCCAATTGACTCCAGGTGGCTTTATCCAGGTCTACAGGCGTATGGTAGATTTGACACGGTGCGTAATGTGTCTACTGCCCTGAATTCTGGTAGGCATTTGATTCATATATTCTTCCTCCTGCTACGGTTCTGCTGGTCTATAAAAGCTAGTGCCCTACTAATATTATTAGCTTGATTGGCCACCTGTGAGGCCAAGACCCCTGAGTAAGAGGTCACTCCAGCTTGCAAGGTCTCCAAACTCTACACCCGCTGAACAATCTGTTGTACATCTGTCTCAATGTCAGCTAGCTCAGACAACACAGGTTTCATAGCCGGTAACAATGTCTTTTTCAGATATGCCGTTGAGATAGGCGCAAGTGCGGTGCCTTGTTCACCATCTATAACACTCTCCATGTCGGTAGCTTCGCCATCTGCTCCTCCTTTGTCTGCCCCTGGAGCCATCTTGGAAGACTTATTCGTTGAGCAAGCACCCATTTGTCTCCAGTGACAGCAACATTACTTGTGCTATACCTCCTGTTTAACGTTTGTGCATCCTAAATATCAGTGACAATAATTCGGTGTAATTTTTTTATTAGCCGGTGGTGACATCGACATTACTTGCGCTATACCTCCTGTTTAATGTCTGCAATTCCATATGGACTTTATGGGCTTTAGGTGTTTCGGTATGTCACCTTTCTTTTCTCTCCCTGTTCTGACCATTATAAGCAAGTACTGCTCTCTGTGCGGCGGTATTCCAGTGCTTAGTGTGATGGAGCTGTGGGCTCAAGCATTAGTGTTGGGCGAGCATGCTATGCAATGCTCCAGTCTCCTCCCTGCACGTTTGTTGGCTGCTACACAGCCAATAAAGGTGCAGGTAAGTACTGCCATTCCCTGTAATGCCAGTAGCCATGTTGGCTGCTGGCATTACAGTGATTGGCTGGCCGGAACGCGTCATCGGTTGCTATATAGCATCCGATGACATGTGTTCGGCTCAGTATTAGTCAGGGAGAGCTGGAGAGCAGAAGGGACAGAGAGTGTAGGGATTGAAATAGCAATATTTTAGTTTTTATACTTGTTATAGACCCAAAAGTCCTTATAAGCACTATTGTGTGTGGCAGTAATATATATTTTTAGCACAACCTGCACTAAATTGCTAACACTTGTTAGAGACCCAAAAGTCCCTTTAAGGACAACCTGCGCTAAATAGCTTGCAATTGTTTGGCCGCTGCAGACAGCTACATTATCTGCGCTACATCTCCTGTCTAACGTGTGCGCAGCCTAAAAATATCTGTCACATCCAGTGTACTTAGCCGGTGGTAACAGCAACATTACTTGTGCTATACCTCCTGTTTAACGTGTGCGCATCCTAAATATCTGTGACAATAATTCTGTGTAATTTTTTATTAGGCAGTGGTGACATCGACATTAATTGCGCTATACCTCCTGTATAACATGTGTGCATCCTAAATATCAGTGACATTCATTCAGTGTAATTTTTTATTAGCCGGTGGTGACATCGACATTACTTGCGCTATACCTCCTGTTTAATGTGTGCGCATCCTAAAAATATATGTGACATTCTGTGTACTTTATTTGCGCATACACTTATAAAACCTGTGCTACTGTACGTGTGACATACTTGCAAGCATATATACAGACGTGGACAAAATTGTTGGTACCCTTTGGTCAATGAAAGAAAAAGTCACAATGGTCACAGAAATAACTTTAATCTGACAAAAGTAATAATAAATTAAAATTCTATAAATGTTAACCAATGAAAGTCAGACATTGTTTTTCAACCATGCTTCAACAGAATTATGTAAAAAAATAAACTCATGAAACAGGCATGGACAAAAATGATGGTACCCCTAACTTAATATTTTGTTGCGCAACCTTTTGAGGCAATCACTGCAATCAAACGCTTCCTGTAACTGTCAATGAGACATCTGCACCTCTCAGCAGGTATTTTGGCCCACTCCTCATGAGCAAACTGCTCCAGTTGTGTCCGGTTTGAAGGGTGCCTTTTCCAGACTGCATGTTTCAGCTCCTTCCAAAGATGCTCAATAGGATTGAGGTCAGGGCTCATAGAAGGCCACTTTAGAATAGTCCAATTTTTTCCTCTTAGCCATTCTTGGGTGTTTTTAGCGGTGTGTTTTGGGTCATTGTCCTGTTGCAAGACCCATGACCTGCGACTGAGACCAAGCTTTCTGACACTGGCTAGTACATTTCTCTCTAGAATTCCTTGATAGTCTTGAGATTTCATTGTACCCTGCACAGATTCAAGACACCCTGTGCCAGACGCAGCAAAGCAGCCCCAGAACATAACAGAGCCTCCTCCATGTTTCACAGTAGGGACAGTGTTCTTTTCTTGATATGCTTCATTTTTTCGTCTGTGAACATACAGCTGATGTGCCTTGGCAAAAACTTCGATTTTTGTCTCATCTGTCCACAGGACATTCTCCCAGAAGCTTTGTGGCTTGTCAACATGTAGTTTGGCATATTCCAGTCTTGCTTTTTTATGATTCGTTTTCAACAATGGTGTCCTCCTTGGTCGTCTCCCATGTAGTCCACTTTGGCTCAAACAACGACGGATGGTGCGATCTGACACTGATGTTCCTTGAGCATGAAGTTCACCTTGAATCTCTTTAGAAGTCTTTCTAGGCTCTTTTGTTACCATTCGGATTATCCGTCTCTTAGATTTGTCATCAATTTTCCTCCTGCGGCCACGTCCAGGGAGGTTGGCTACAGTCCCATGGATCTTAAACTTATGAATAATATGTGCAACTGTACTCACAGGAACATCTAGTTGCTTGGAGATGGTCTTATAGCCTTTACCTTTAACATGCTTGTCTATAATTTTCTTTCTGATCTCTTGAGACAGCTCTTTCCTTTGCTTCCTCTGGTCCATGTCGAGTGTGGTACACACCATATCACCAAACAACACAGTGATTACCTGGAGCCATATATATAGGCCCAATGGCTGATTACAAGGTTGTAGACACCTGTGATGCTAATTAGTGGACACACCTTGAATTAACATGTCCCTTTGGTCACATTATGTTCTGTGTTTTCTAGGGGTACCATCATTTTTGTCCATGCCTGTTTCATGAGTTTATTTTTTTACATAATTCTGTTGAAGCATGGTTGAAAAACAATGTCTGACTTTCATTGGTTAACATTTATAGAATTTTAATTTATTATTACTTTTGTCAGATTAAAGTTATTTCTGTGACCATTGTGACTTTTTCTTTCATTGACCAAAGGGTACCAACAATTTTGTCCACGTCTGTACCATTCAATATGCACAAAGCGAGCAGTAAGGGACGGGGAAGTGGCCGTGCTGCTGATGGTGCACGCAGAGGCCGTGGCCCTGGGTACAGTGAAACTGTGCCTGCTGCCAGAGCACAAGAAACACACTCATCCACAATACCTAGCTTCATGTCTCTCGAAGTCAGACCAGTGCGAGCAGGTGGTTGGTTGGATTGCAGCAGATAAAGCTTCTAGTCAGTTAAACACCACCCTGTCTTCCACAAAGTCCAGTCTCAGTATCAAGTGTCTGGTCAACAGAATCCTCACCCAGATACTCCTTCCACCCACCATGGAGAGTCTTGGGAAACAAGTGATTCCACACTCGGATATTCCGAGTAGCTGTTTTCATCGCCATTTCTTAATTTAGACCTCTCGCCAAGCCCACCTGAAGATGGACATGAGGAGATCTTGTGCCCTAATTCTCAAACTCTGGAGCATCCACAGTCAGAAGAAGATGACAGTGGGGAACAGCAATTAGTGTTTCATGAGTAGTGTTGAGCACAAATATTTGAAAAGTTAATTTTTATTTTGAATATCGCCACTTTGAGAATTTGCGAATATTTCAAATATAGTGCTATATATTAGCTTTTTAGAACAGTCATCATTTTTTCCATCTGAACACATTATTCCTCCCTGCTTCCTGCTTGTGGGCCAATGAGTCATTTGCCTACAAGCAACTTAAGCAGGGAGGAATCATGACTTCAGATGGAGAAAAAAAATTAAGAATATTCTAAAAAGCAAACATATAGCACTATATTCAATAGGTTGATGATGAGGATGAGACACAGTTGTCAATAACTGAGGTTGTGGTTAGGTCAATAAGTCAGGAGGATGACCAGAGTGAGGAAGTGGAAGAGGAGGTAGTGGACGATGAAATCACTGACCCAACCTGGGAAGGTAGCAAGCCGAGTGAGGACAGCAGTACAGAGGGGGAGGGATCCACAGCACCACAACAGGCTGGAAGAGGCAGTAGGGTGGCAAAAGGGAGAAGGCGGGCCACACCAAACAGGCTCGCAACTGTTCCATGGAGCACCCCCTTGCGGCAATCTTCCTTGCCAAGGGGTAGGTGTTCCGCAGTCTGGCGCTTTTTTGAGGAAAGTGTGGACGATAAAAGAATTGTCAATTGCAACCTGTGCTACACCAAAATAAGCAGGGGCATGAACACTAGCAACCTCACCACCACCAGCATGGTCAGCCTCATGGCATCAAAGCATACTAATAGGTGGGCCGAACGCCTGGGTCCACAATCAGTGTTTGCGGGTCACACCACTGCCTCCTCTTCTCCTGTGTTCCATGCTTGCCAATCCCCTGTCCAAGACACAGGTCCGGATGCCTCCTGCCATGCACCTGGACCTTCGCAAGCACCATCAGCTAGCACATCCACTTCTGTGCCCCAGCGCAGCGTACAGATGTGTATACCCCAGGCCTTTTAACGAAAGTGCAAATACCTAGCCACCCACACACAGACCATAGCTCTAAATGTGCACCTTTCCAAATTTCTGGCACTGGTATAAACATTTAGGCTTGTGAACACTGAGCCAGTCCGAAGCCTGATGGCGACGGCTGTCCTGCGGTACTCTGTCCCCAGCTGCCAATATTTTTCAAGGTGTCCAATCCCAGCCTTACACCAGCATGTGTCCCGTAACATCACCCATGCCCTGACCAATGCAGTTATTGGGAAGTTCCACTTAACGACTGACACATGGACAAGTGGTTTTGGCCAGGGACGCTACATTTCCCTAACAGCACACTGGGTCAATGTTGTGGAGGCCCAGAGCGCGTCGTACCCTGGGATGGCACAGGTGCTACCGATGCAGGCCGTACTTCTATCAGGGTTTCCACCGCCACCTACGGTAGTGACTGCAACCCCCCTTCTCCTCCTCCACCTCCTCCTCCACTTCCACCTCTGAATTATCATCTTGCAGCACCAGTCAGCCATCAGTCGGTAGCTGGAAGCAGTGTAGCAGTGCAGTGGGGAAGCAGCAACAGGTCATGCTTAAACTGATCTGCTTAGGTGACAAATAGCAGACCAACGCAGAGCTGTGGCAGGGGATAAAGGACCAGACTGAGCTGTGGCTCTCGCCACTCAACCTAGAACCAGGCATGGTTGTATCTGGCCGTAACTTGGTGGAGGCTTTGGAGCTCGGCAACCTCACACACATGCCATGCCTAGCCCACGTGTTCAACCTAGTGGTTCAGTGGTTTCTGAAAACTACCCCAATTTGCCTGAGCTACTGGTGAAGGTGCGCCGTGTGAGTGCCAAGTGTGAGTGCCAATTTCCGCAAGTCATCGACAGCTTCCACCGGTCTGTCAACGCTGCAGCAGTGCTTGCAATTGCTAGCTCACCAACTGTGCGACATGAGCACGCGCTTAAACTTGACGTTTCACATGTTGGCCAGGCTTTGTGAGTAGCAGAGGCCAGTAGTGGAATACCAGCTGCAACATGGTCGTCGATTTTCCATTCAGCTTCCACTCTTCACAAGCAACAAGTGGGCATTAATGTCTGACCTCTGTGAGGTTTTACACAACTTTGAGGATCAACACATATGGTGAGCGGCAATAACGCTAATATTAGTGTAACCATCCCATTTCTGTGTCTGCTCACAAATAAGACGTACGCTTTGCATGTGGAAGAGGTGCAAATTGGCGAAGAAGGTACACAGGTTGATAGCCAGACCATCCTGAGTTCGCAAATTGGATGATGAGGAGGAGGAGCAGGAGATGGTTGCCTCAGCTACAGAGAGTAGTACCCATGGAAGTTTTATTCCATCTGTTCAGCGTGGATGGGTAGAAGAGGAGGAAGAGGATGAGGAGATTGAGAGTCATCCTCCTGATGAGGAGAAGAGAACTTCTCATCTCTCATTGCTGTGGTGGAGAGGACGAGCAAAATGGTGCAATACCAGAAGGTCCTTGTGAAAAAATTGCTCCAAAAATTTCCAGTTGACAATGCTGGCTGCAGAGTATATGTCATGTAGCTTGATAAAGACTGTATTGTCGAAACGTTGCTGCTGTTATTTTGGTGTAATAAAGAACACTGAACATGGAAGCTATTAGAGTGCCGTGACCTTCTTCATTTTTTCATGGTAATTTTGGGGGTCTCTGAGGCCGAGACCTGACGCCACGAGCACCGCCGCAAGCCTTTGTGTTGACCCAAGTAAGTGGTGCTGTCCTACAAATATTTTTCTCTGGGCTGCAGAGTACGCAGTTCCTTTGTCAACCGAGGAGGGAAGATGAGGGGAACACACAGCAGTTCCAACAGAGGCAAGGCAACACTCTCCAAAGCCTGGGACAGTTTCATAACACCCCGCCAGCACCCTCACCCTGAAGCGCAGCTTAGTGTCAAAAGGAGGGAAACATTTTGGAAGATGGTGAAGGAGTACGTAGCAGACCAAGTCAGCGTCCTCCATGATCCCTCAAGCTAGAGACGTGGCACGAACTGGGGCTCTACACCTTGGAGGTGCTGTCCTGCCCCGCTGCCAGCATTTTGTCAGAGCGTGTTTTTAGTGCTGCTGGGGGCATAATAACTGATAAGCGCATCCGACTATCAACTGAAAATGCTGACAGGTTGACTCAAATCAAACAAGGCCTGGATTTCCCCTGACTTCTCTACTCCACCAGAGGAAAGCGGCTGAACATAAAAGCACTTTAAATGTGGCTTTTATGGTGTACTGAATGCACTGTATTCCCATGCACCCCTTCCACCACAAAGGGTATATGGTTTAATCTCCCTTTTCTCGTCCTTCTCCTCCATCATATCAACATGCTTATTAGGCTACCCTCGCTCCTAATATTTTAGAGGGTCAGCTCAGCAGTGGGCCCTCACACATAATGTTTTAGAGGGTCACCAGCAGGCCTTCGCCCACAAATTTTTTAGATGGTCAGCTCGGCAACAGGCCCTTGTCCACAACAGTTTTTAGATGGTCAGCTCGGCAGCATGCCCTCGCCCACATAATTTTTTAGATGGTCAGCTCGGCAACAGGCCCTTGTCCACAACATTTTTTAGATGGTCAGCTCGGCAGCATGCCCTCACCCACATAATTTTTTACATAATCAGCTCGGCAGCAGGCCCTTGCCCACAACATTTTATAGATGGTCAGCTCGGCAGCAGGCCCTCGACCACAAATTTTTTTAGATGGTCAGCTCGGCAACAGGCCCTCGTCCACAATATTTTTTAGATGGTCAGCTTGGCAGCAGGCCCTCGCCCACAACATTTTTTAGATGGTCAGCTCGGCAGCAGGCCCTCATCCACAACATTTTTTAGATGGTCAGCTCAGCACCAGGCCCTCGCCCACAAAATTTTTTAGATGGTCAGCTCGGCAGCAGGCCCTCATCCACAACATTTTTTAGATGGTCAGCTCAGCACCAGGCCCTCGCCCACAACATTTTTTAGATGGTCAGCTCGGCAGCAGGCCCTCGCCCACAAATTTTTTTAGATGGTCAGCTTGGCAGCAGGCCCTCACCCACAACATTGTTTAGATGGTCGGCTCGGCAGCAGGCCCTCGCCCCTAAAGTTTTAGATGGTCAGATCAGCAGCAGGCCCTTGCCCCTAATGTTTTAGAGGGTCACCAGCAGACTCTTGCTCCTAATGTTTTTGAGGGTCACCAGCAGGCCTTCAATCATAATTTTTCAGGTGTGTGTATGATGCCCTCCTTTATGTGTAATAAAGGGTGTATTGGAGTGCCGGTTCCTTGTAATTTTTGGAAGCCCTTTCACTTAGTGCATAGGCTTTATGAGTGTAGGAGTCCCACTACCTGAACAATTGTGCGTATTATTGTCAGTCTGTAAAAGTAGCGTACTACTCGGACAACATCGTTCCCAGCAGTGACCTGGGAGTCCAAGATGCATCCAGACATCCCCCCATGATGTTCCCGAACCATTTCAGTGGTGTTTCCTTCAATTTCTGACCTTTTCCTGTGAACCAGACACCCTCCCCTCTTCAGAGCAGGGCGTGCCTGGTTTAACGCTCTGGTTCTCCCTTTGACTTCCATTGTGCTCGGGTGCTCGGTAGACCATGTGAATGGTTTAAAAAGAAAAAAGCTAGTTGTGGCTGTGAGGCTGAGGCTGACTTAGCTGTTCTCCTAGTTATGCTACATGTCTGTTTAAATGGCAGAGCAATGACTGGATGGCTATGCTGCTTTTTAATCCTTTTGGGTTCAAAGTTGAACTGCACGTTTTTCACATGCAGATCTTTCTTGATTTAATCAAAACAAATTGCAAAACAAGCCAGATGAATTCCAAATTCAATTTGCTCATCTCTAATGTGTAGAAATGAGAAAAATCCAGCACAGCATGTTGATAAAACCAATTCTTTATTGGTCACTTCTTAAAAAGTGCGTATCGTGCTAAATCACACGCTACGCTTTTCAGACGAACGCATGCCGCCCTCCATCATTGCATAAACTTATAATGTGCAAAAAAAAATATATTAAAAGAAAGAACCTGGAGAAGTCCAATTACATCGTAAAAAGGTAGCACACCTCCAGGACCTTATTTCACTACACACCTGTGTTAACCCCTTACTAGCCTAATGGGCGGATAACGATGTTGTTTACATAACTTCTTCTCAAAAATCTAAATATAACATATAAATACAACTATATAAATATGACAAAACATAGGCCACATCGTTTTAATAAAAACAAGAGAAGTCTGATTGCAAGGGTAACCCGGGTATCTAATCTGAGAATCCAATGGCGGTCTCTCTCCCGTACGTTTTGAATCCAATCTCCTTCTCTGGGTAGTGTAGGTGCCCATTCACATCCTTGTACTTTGAGACCTAAAAGGTTGCCTGGATGACAATTCAAAACATTTTGAGATACTGAGGATATATTTCTAAGGGAAAGTTTGGACTAGAGATAAGCAAAGTTTTGAAAAATGTCGCTGAATCACGAACTTCGACAAGAAATTTGATTTGTTATGAATCAATTTGTCACGATTCACAATAAATCAGGTAAATCCAGGCCACTCTGCCTATTCATAGTCATCTCACTTGGTGGCCCAATCTCAGTTGAAGGCTTGGAACTTAAACTGCAGGGAGACTGTAGGGAGAGCGTATCTCAGTGTGCATTTCGTTCTAGTGCACCCACATTCATAGGTAATCCGTTCTGTAGGTACTGTGCCGTCAGTATCATAGGTGTAATTTATTGCCGTCTACATCACTGTGCAGTGCACCAAGACTCATAGCTAATCCATTCTGCTAAACAAAAAGAAAAGCGCACAGCACCCGGCAACAAAGCAAAAACCCGTGCGTGTCCCTGCAAGAGCTGTGTCCAGATGGGTCCTTAGTGGAACAAGACAAAGAAATGGAGGCAGCGCCAATAAAGATGTGGCGAAAAAAGAAAAATATGTTCTTTAAATGCACGTTGTGGCAGTGCAAACACATGCTTTTTAATCCCTTCTGTTAGCTTTAGATTTACTGTGCATCAGTATTAGACCTGAGCGAACTGAAGTTGACAAAGTGGAATTAGTTCCGAATTTCAGGAAAAATTTGATTTGCACAGAAGTCTAATTTCCTTGTGCTTCGTGGTAACAAATCGTCTTTTTTTCCTAAAATGGCTGCTGCACATGTGAGGACATGGAGCAAAGAACTCTGGGAATGAGGGATCACCCACAATGCTTTACATGCAGCCAATCAGCAGCCAGCCAGCCCTGTGATGTCACAGCCCTATAAATAGCCTCAGCCATCTTGGATTCAGCTTTTTTCCAATGCAGGGAGAGACGTCAGCAGGAGATAGGGACAGGCGCTAGGAAAGACTTTATTCTGCAGAAAAAAAACGATTTACAAGTTCAGGGAAGGATTAGTCAAGGTGTAGGGAAAGGGAGGCATCATCTACACTATAAAAGGAGTACAGGGTGCAATAGAAGAGTGAACAGCCGGGGTAAGAGGAGCGATTCTATTACACCTTGCTGCACTTATTGGGGATCCAAATTGCTGCTTTTAAGTTTTCACTATATGATAACTTAGTAATTCCAGCAAACCTTGCTTGTTTTTGGGGTGCAAGTTCTGTGTGATACAGCCATATTAATAGGAAATATTTGTGTGTCTTATTAGCCGTTCTGTGGTGCAGTTACATAGTTCTACAGGTTTATTTGGGGTGTATTGGTGTAAAAAAAAGTATGTCTTATTTGCCGTTCTGCGGGTCAGCAACATTGTACTATAGCCTTTGTTTGGGGTGGATTAGTGGGGGAAAAAAGTATATCTTATTAGCCGTTCTGCAGTACAGTTACATAGTCCTACAGCTTATTTTTTTGTTGTATTAGTGAAAAAGAAGCACCTCTTATGTCCCAGTGTTTTACACCACTATACAGGCTCTCTGCAGCCAAGAAATAGCTGGGGGGGGGGGTTTAAGCGACTAATCACAAATAGTGATGAGCGGCAGGGGTCATATTCGAATTTGCGATATTTCGCAAATATTTCGTAGAATATTCGTCGAATATTCTCAAATTTGAATATTCGTTATATTCTACGATTTTTTTACTCGAAAAATTGGCAAGGTAATGATCGTGTAATATGTGAATTTTCATTATGCAAATTTTCGGAATGCGAATTTTTATTGCAAATTTTTTTACTTTTAGACAAAGAATATTATAGCACTATATTAGCTAAATTGCTCTATATTAGTTTTTTTAATATTCGCTATATTGCTATAACTTAGTTTTTTCGAATATTCGGAACATTCTAAAACAAGAATATATAGCAATATAGAAAATATTCAAAAAAAATACGAATATAGAGCAATTTAGCTAATATAGTGCTATAATCTTCTTTGTCTAATAGATGTAATTTTTTATCATCTGAAGTTCAGATTGTAAAAAAATTACAACTATTAAAAATACAACTATTAAAAAAAAAGATTATAGCACTATATTAGCTAAATTGCTCTATATTCGTTTATTTTCGAATATTCGCTATATTGCTATAACTTTGTTTTTTCGAATATTCGTAATATTCTAAAACAAGAATATATAGCAATATAGCGAATATTCGAAAAAAACGAATATAGAGCAAAATTCGCTAACAACACAACTCCTAAAGTCAAGTATATTGCAGACTTCTTATTGGTTCACAAGCTAGAAGCAGGGAGGGATCATGTGTACTGATTTTTAAAAAAAAATCAAATAAAAAAAAAGTAAAAAAAAATTGAATATTCAGAATTACAAATATATATCACTATATTAAAAATATTCGCAAACTTTCGAAGTACCTATATTCGCGCTAAAAATTCGAAATTCGAATATTCGTGATCAACACTAGTCACAAATAAATTTGGATCAAATCTTTTTGGAAAATCTAATTTTTGAGAAATCTTTAGTCAGTATTACAGGTCACTGTTACCGTCAAATTTATCATCAGGGACTTAGTGCAGTGCCCCAAGATTCAAGTAGTGGCCCCATGACTGAGAGGGGAAGTTAAAGGGGGTTAGTCAGTACATCCCAGTGCGCAGGTGCACATTGCTATGGCTGAAAACACAATTAGAACAAAACATATAGTACAACAGCACTCTGCAAACCAAATAAAGTACAAAGACGTATAGCATGAGTATATAGTTTGCTCTGCATGCATGTTGGTACTTGTAGTCCCTGGATTTAGTGGAGGCCATTTTGGAACCAAAAAGATATAAACCAAAAGGGGCCCAGCATGCATGCGGAACCTACACCTCCTGAACTTCATGGTCGCTGTCATGGCACATAACAGGTTGAACTTAGTGTTATGTTCCCGTCTTACAGAGATCACCTTGACGTGCGGCAGACGGGCTCAAATATTTTTGTACAAAATGTATTTGCCAAGCATCTCTAATTTATTAGCATAGCATTTGCAATGTAATACGTCTGCAATGAGCAGGACACTGGGTCAGTGGGGTTGCTATGCAGTGGGTCAGTATATATGTGTAATAGTTTGTGATGCCAATTGCAGCTTGCGCAGGTACTATAGCAGGGCCCTTTAAGATGTTACAACTCACGTACCAGGTGAGGAATGCCAGAGGGGGATGATGTCTCTGTATAGCAAAGATGGTAGTGTCAACGGTCTCTCCTACCTTGGTGTGGCTGGACTCCTGAATCCTGGCTCACTTGCAATAATATTGAGTGTGGTTAGCAGAAATAATTGAGGAATAATTGAGATCCAAACAGTCCAACTTGAGTTTACTTGGTGATATGCAGCTTTGATCCATACAGGTACAGCAATAGTCTAGGATCCCAGCAGGTATTGGCAATATGTGGCAGGAATTTATAAGTATTCTGCTTCTTGTACATACGCCTAGTAGAATCTGGCAGGTATCTATCTTCTGCTCTGTCTTTAGTCTGCTTTGCTTGGGCCTGACTAGCTGAAGAGGTATCTATCTTCTCTTTGTCTATGGATCTGTACTTACAGGACTGCTCGCAGGGTATGGTGGTGTCTTCCTGGAGATCTATAGTTCTGTAGTTGCTTTTTTCTTTGTCCACCAGCTGAGGTAGATGACTCAGCCTGGGGAAATGGATCCTTAACCTCAGCCGAGGTTGGATCCAGGGTTGGGATCCCTGTTTCTGGGAGCTCCTACTAACACAACCTATCCCAGCAGGGGTGGCTGGTACACTCCCTAGAACTTTCCTTCCTCCCCATGAGGTAGGAAGTGGGAACATTCCACTCCTCCTCAGAAAGGGGGGGAGCTAGCCTGGAATGGACTATTCCAGTCTAGAGATACTAACTATGACCTGCTACATACTGCTGCCACCTGCTGGTGTACATTGAAATGACAACTAATACATAATACAGACCTAAAAATACATATATTGGTAATGCACAGTTGGATAACACCAGATGAAATACACATGTACACCCAACATTATGAAGAAGGGTGACAGAAGTTTAGTGACATACTTCAGGATGTTACACGTCTTTGTACTTTATTTGGTTTGCAGAGAGCTGTTGCACTATATGTTCTGAGTGGGGAGGTTGGCAGCAGAGGCAGTAAGGCTGTGTTGACATGAGCTGTCAGAAGAACAGATATCTGAAAACAAAAAAACGAAGCCTATGTTTTGAGCATCCATAAAGTCTCTTTCAGATGGTCAGTATTTGATCAGTAGTGTTGATCACGAATATTCGAATTACAAATTTTTAACGCAAATATCGGCACTTTGAGAATTCGTGAATGTTTAGAATATAGTGATATATATTCGTAATTTCGAATATTCAATATTTTTTTTTTAATCAGTACACATGATCCCTCCCTGCTTTAAGCTTGATTGCGAGTTTTCCTAATGCAAATTTCTTTAGCAAATTTTTCAATTGCCGATTTCTGCAATCAAGAAAATAATGATTGGAGATAACGAATTCTCAAATTCGTAAATATATGGCGAATATTCGCCCAAATATTAGCAAAATATCACAAATTCGAATATTGCCCCTGCCGCTCATCACTACTAAAACATGATTCCTCCCTGCTTCTTGCTTGTGGGCCAATGAGTCATTGGCCCACAAGCAACTTAAGCAGGGGGGAATCATGACTTTAGATGGGAAAAATGACGAATATTCTAAAAAACTTATATATAGCACTATATCGAATATATTCATTTTTTCAAATATTCCTAATATTCTAAAACAAGAATATACAGGGAGTGCAGAATTATTAGGCAAGTTGTATTTTTGAGGATTAATTTTATTATTGAACAACAACCATGTTCTCAATGAACCCAAAAAACTCATTAATATCAAAGCTGAATATTTTTGGAAGTAGTTTTTAGTTTGTTTTTAGTTTTAGCTATTTTAGGGGGATATCTGTGTGTGCAGGTGACTATTACTGTGCATAATTATTAGGCAACTTAACAAAAACAAATATATACCCATTTCAATTATTTATTTTTACCAGTGAAACCAATATAACATCTCAACATTCACAAATATACATTTTTTTTTTTTTTTTTTTTTATTAAATATTTTATTTGTAATACAAAAATACATATCCATATAACATTTATGCTATTATAAGATCCTGAAGTCCGTAAGTTTCTGATTTATAAACATAGTTAATAATAATTTCATACAATTACCCATACTTATGGGGATAATACAGATCAAATGAAAATCTCGCTTGCTAAGAGGAAAGCGGGGCTCCCCCGACATCGGCAGCCCAATCGGGCAAACACATACAGCGTCTAACTTAGCATGCTAATATCTATAAAGGGCAGAGATCGGGGGCCCGCGGCCCGGGCGACCACCAGGGGGCGAGCGCACACCCCACGCGTCCTCTCCCAAATATGGGTGAAGAAGGACAGGATTAACAATCTTAGATCCATTCACCTGGTGCTCACATTAACCATGCATAACGTGCTTACAACGATCTTTGATCGAAAACATTTCTTGAGGCAACCTAGGGGGTCCAGCAGTCTTCTACCGCAGTGGAGAAAGATAAAAAACCCACATGCATATTTTGCTGCCTCATCCCCAGATAGTTAAGATTGAAAGTTAGTGCCCAGCTTAACCGTACCTCGCATACAATCACACCAGTATCTCCGGTGCAGGGGGACTCAAGTCGAGTATCACTCGGCAATCACCGGCATTTTAAAAAGAATGTGGACAGAAACACCACCAGAGACCGGCCTTGTCCCCTAATAGCACCCATACAACATGTATCATATCACTGCCTACAGTCAAACCGCATATCAAACAGAGAGAACCGCATTTCGGATCGTACCCGGCCCCTCCAGGGTCCCGAGCCCCGGGTCCCTGCCCCTAGAGCGCACAGTGCCCCGATTAAAAAAAACTTTGACCATTGTTCAATGCCAGAGAGTCCCGCTATCCTCCAGCGTTCCTAGAGTAACTTCACATCCTTCGCCAGTTACAATGCATACAGAGAACCGGACTAATAAGATCATCCCCATCCCCCCCCCCCCACCTTGCACATTGCAGAAAAAAAAATAAAAAAAGGGAAAAAATATATATATAATAAAAAAGGGCAGTTCCTATATAACCACATAGGTGTCACATATATCTTGTGTAGAATATTAAATTGTACAACAGTGTGATTAAAATTCTGTGAAACAAGTTTTAAGCTTTCCCCTATGTTCTCCCATTCTGGAGGACCCACCTCTGGGATTGTCAAGGACCAAGATTTCTGTCCTGGAGAAAGAAGACCCATAATTTTTTTTTCATTAAGTGTCTATAACAATGTGATATTTTAATTTTCGTGACAACTTTCTTAGTAATTAAATCATGTAAGAATTCAGGAATATCTATAAGAAGAAGGTGACTATTCAAAGTGCTAGAGAGTGCTGACCTCAATTGGAAATATGCATACCAAGCCACCTCGCCCAAATCTGCCCTCTGCCCTAGCTCCATCGGGAGAAAAATTTGTCCACCACTAACCACCTGATGTAGGTACTGAATGTTCTTAGTCCTCCAGTACTGGCAACAATTCAAATCCCTTAAATTCAAAAGCTTTGGATTATGCCACAATGGGGTACAAATAAGTGATGCCTTAACTCCACACCAATTCCTAATAGTCAGCCAGGTCTTTATAGCCATTGTGCAAAAAAGTGTATACCCAGTCTGTATGTTTAGTAAGTAATCGGACTCCAATACAGTAAAAAAGTCCGTGAAACCTGAGTCTTTCACCACTGGCTATTTTCCCAGTCATTAAAAAAGCAAAGTTGAGAGGCCATAAAGTAACCCTTAAAATAGGGGAGGTTGAGACCTCCCTGATTATAGGGCATGGAGAAATAGAGCGCCTTCAATCTCACGCGCTTCCTCCCCCATAGTAGATCGTTAAGCATCCGTTCTATCAATCTAAAATACTTATCTGCGATCCATACAGGCGAGTTACGCAGGACATAAAGGACCTGGGGCAGCACTACCATTTTTATTAAAGAGATTCTGTCCGCTCTTGCATATACAATTTTTTGCCATATCTTGATTTTAGCCCTCAGCTTTATCAGCAGGGGAATCAAATTAAGTTGTAGGTATTCCTGAGGTTTGGCAGAAACTGAAATCCCCAGGTACTTTATTGAATCAGAAACTGTTAACTGGTTATCCCAGTCACCTCGCAGTTCGTCTATAGGAAGGAGAACAGTCTTCTCCCAATTGATCTCCAGACCAGATGGCACAGAAAAGGAACCAACCAAATCCATTATGCGCGGAAGAGTGGTTTCTGTTTGATGAACAAAGATCAAGATATCATCTGCATAAAGGGATACACGGTCATGCTTCCCCATTATGCCAAAACTGGCCACCTGCAGATCCAGCCTTATACTAGCTGCTAAGGGTTCAATGTAGATATTAAACAAGAGAGGGGAAAGAGGGCAGCCTTGACGGGTACCTCTTCCTAAAGTAAAGCTCTCTGTGATCGTATCGTTAATCCTAATCCTAGCGACTGGGGAGCTATATAATAACTGAACCATCGCCATAAATCTAGGGCCAAAGCCCATTTTTTTCATCACCTCCCAAAGAAAGGTCCACTCCACCCTGTCGAAGGCTTTAGTGGCGTCCAACGACAGGATGGAGCGGGTACCACATCCCGGAGACTGAATATTCATAAATAACCTATGCAGGTTATGATGGGTACCCCTTTTTGGCATAAAGCCATTTTGGTCTGGGTGGATAATAGTGGATATGACCCGTAAAAAGCCTCCTAGCCAAAACTTTTGATAGTAACTTAGCGTCTGTATTTAATAACGAAATTGGTCTATAAGAACTCATTTCTATTGGGTCTTTATCCTTTTTAGGAATTAGAACAATAAGAGCCTCCATCATAGAACAAGGTAGGCTCCCTCCCTGTATTGCCTGGGAAAAAACCTCTAGCAGCCGAGCAAGAATCACATCACTATACTTACGGTAAACCTCATATGGAAGGCCATCCATCCCTGGCGACGAATTCCCCGAGACAGATCCCAAAGCCTCCTGGAGCTCCGAAAGAGATAACTCCTCATCCAGATATTCTATTTGGGCTTCATTTAAAGTAGAGAGTGGAATCCTCTCCAGGAACCGCGTCGCCAGGTCGGGTGACAAGCCAGAAGAGGGACTATATATCTGAGTAAAGTATTGTAAAAAGGTGTCCCTAATTCCTTCTGGGTCTGTTATAATTTCCCCCACTATGTTGCGAATCGAGACAATAGATTGATTTTTCTTGTCTTGTTGTGTGATTATCCTAGCCAAAAGCCTACCAGGACGTCCAGACTCCGAAAAATATTTTAAGCCCTTAAAGAATACTCTATGATTTGCTTTCTCTATTATATATTTCTCCAGGGAGCAGCTGGCCTTCTGCATCTCTTCCCTATTATGCTCAGTAGGTTGACTAGTAAATCGCTCAGTTGTACATGCAGCAGCCTTGGCCAGTTCCTCCTCTTTTTTTTTCCAAATGTTCTCTTTGCTGCAGCAATCTCGCTTATGTGTAAATATTTTATTTTTAAAGGAATTTTAAGGATATATATTTTGGAGTTACGTCACTCCAAATGAATAGTAATAATAAAGATTTCTCTAAAAATCTGACAAATAAAATACATATATAACCATATACATATCCGGAAAATAAATAAAAAGGTAATGAAATAATTTTTTCCAATGTAAATATAACATTATTGATACATGATCAACAAAACAGAAGGAGACTAACAAGGAAAGAATAGGGAAGGAGGGAGAGAGGAGGGAAGGATAAGACAAGGAAAAACAGGAAAAGGTTTCCTGGACAAGGAAAAACAGGAAAAACAGGAAAAACAGGAAACAGCAATCTCGCTTATGAAGACCCCCCTCAGATATGCTTTCAGGGCATCCCATACTACATTGATGTTGGCAGAGGGAAGATTCCCAGAAGGAGGACATCAGGGATTTAATGATCTGAAGGTTGTCCATAATAGTAAGCCAGTATGGATTCAGCCTAAATCCTAGCCCCCTGTTATCCTTATTCTTCCAAACCTCAACCAGTACGGGTGAGTGGTCCGAGACCGTTCTTATCCCATATCGTATCTTCCGGATATTACTCAGATTACTCTTATTAGTAAATGCTAAATCGATCCTAGACATTGCTCTACCACCCCTACTGACACAAGAGTATACTCTCTTTCCTCCGCCGAGATATTCCCATATATCCACCAGTCCAACCTCCGAGCAGAACTGTGACAGCGGGGAATTACATACATTCCTCACCCGCTCTGCATCTAGTGTGAATCTATCTTTATTGGGGTCCATAACCGCATTAAAGTCCCCCATCAGAACTAGCCGGCATTCTGATCTCCCTTGAGAGAAACGTGTTAGCTGGATCAGTGGGTACATTGAGAAAGGCGGAGGTATATAAAAGAAAGCGAGGATGTAACCGCATCCATGCAGCTTACCATGCAAAAAGATAAACCTACCCTGGTCATCTATATAAGATTCTATGAGGGTAAAGTCCACAGAATTATGAATCAGAACTGAGACGCCCCTAGAGGAACTACTAAAAGTGGAGTGATAAGATTGGGAATACCATCCCGTTGTCAGGCGGAACACGGTTTCTTTAGTGAGATGAGTTTCTACCATACAAATAATAGCTGGAAGATATCTCTTTAATGCATCCATGATAGCTTGTCTTTTAACCCTTTCCCCAAGCCCTCTGATATTCCAAGTTACAATTCTAGTGAACATCCTTCACTGCAACGGAAGGAGAATAAAAAAAATAAAAAATAAAAACACCCCATACCTGCAAGGTGGGTTCCCCCCTCCCCCCTCCCCCCTCCCCTCTCCGTTGGTCCGCCCGATCTAGTCAGCGAACCTCTAACCTCCGGCCATTCTCCCTTACCCTAACCCCACCTCCCCTCCATGATGGTGTTACACAATTTCATATGCCCATTTGCTCCATCCAATCTAGCACTTGTTGTGGTTTTTCAAAAAATTGGGAAGTCCCGTTATGTATCACTCTTAGTTTTGCTGGATATTGTAGAGAATATTTAATGTCCTTGGACGCCAAGCGTTTCTTTATCTCTATAAAGTTTCTTCTTTTTTCCTGAGTCTGCCGGGCAAAGTCTGGAAAAAAAAGTAGTTTGGTGCCCTGATATTCAATAGGTGTGCTCTTCTCAATATCATATCTCTATCGGCAGACAGTAATAGTTTCATTAAAATTGCTCGCGGCGGCCTCCCTTGGATAGGTTTCCCTCCTGGTATTCGGTGGGCTCTTTCTATTTGAAACGTGGAGGAAAAATAATCACTACCAAGATTGTTCCAAACCACATCTTTAAGTTGTTCCTCTAAGTGTCGGCCTTCAACTCCTTCTGGGAAACCAATTATACGAACATTATTTCGCCTTGCCCTGTTTTCCAGATCCTCCAGCTTATTTTGTAGTGATTGATTTTCTGAGGCTAACAGCCCAGTTTTAGATTTTAAAATATCTATATCAGTTTGCAAAGAGTCAACAGTTTTTTCCACATTATGGACTCGGTCCCGGATATTTACTCGATCTTCTCTTATTAAAGCAATATCGCTCTGCACTGAACCCAACTGAGTAGACATCCCTTGCACTAAGGTGCCATTATTCTCCACGGCGCACAAGATTTTATTCAAAACTAAAGGGTCATATTTAGAGTTGAGCGAACACCTGGATGTTCGGGTTCGAGAAGTTCGGCCGAACATCCCGGAAATGTTCGGGTTCGGGATCCGAACCCGATCCGAACTTCGTCCCGAACCCGAACCCCATTGAAGTCAATGGGGACCCGAACTTTTCGGCACTAAAAAGGCTGTAAAACAGCCCAGGAAAGAGCTAGAGGGCTGCAAAAGGCAGCAACATGTAGGTAAATCCCCTGCAAACAAATGTGGATAGGGAAATGAATTAAAATAAAAATTAAATAAATAAAAATTAACCAAAATCAATTGGAGAGAGGTTCCATAGCAGAGAATCTGGCTTCCCGTCACCCACCACTGGAACAGTCCATTCTCAGATATTTAGGCCCCGGCACCCAGGCAGAGGAGAGAGGTCCCGTAACAGAGAATCTGTCTTCATGTCAGCAGAGAATTAGTCTGCATGTCATAGCAGAGAATGAGGCTTCACGTCAGCCACCACTGCAACAGTCCATTGGCATATATTTAGGCCCAGCACCCAGGCAGAGGAGAGAGGTCCCGTAACAGAGAATCTGGCTTCATGTCAGCAGAGAATCAGTCTGCATGTCATAGCAGAGAATGAGGCTTCACGTCAGCCACCACTGCAACAGTCCATTGGCATATATTTAGGCCCAGCACACACAGGCAGAGGAGAGAGGTCCCGTAACAGAGAATCTGGCTTCATGTCAGCAGAGAATCAGTCTGCATGTCATAGCAGAGAATGAGGCTTCACGTCAGCCACCACTGCAACAGTCCATTGGCATATATTTAGGCCCAGCACACACAGGCAGAGGAGAGAGGTCCCGTAACAGACGAATCTGGCTTCATGTCAGCAGAGAATCAGTCTGCATGTCATAGCAGAGAATGAGGCTTCACGTCAGCCACCACTGCAACAGTCCATTGGCATATATTTAGGCCCAGCACACAGGCAGAGGAGAGAGGTCCCGTAACAGACAATCTGGCTTCATGTCAGCAGAGAATCAGTCTGCATGTCATAGCAGAGAATGAGGCTTCACGTCAGCCACCACTGCAACAGTCCATTGGCATATATTTAGGCCCAGCACACCAGGCAGAGGAGAGAGGTCCCGTAACAGACAATCTGGCTTCATGTCAGCAGAGAATCAGTCTGCATGTCATAGCAGAGAATGAGGCTTCACGTCAGCCACCACTGCAACAGTCCATTGGCATATATTTAGGCCCAGCACACCAGGCAGAGGAGAGAGGTCCCGTAACAGACAATCTGGCTTCATGTCAGCAGAGAATCAGTCTGCATGTCATAGCAGAGAATGAGGCTTCACGTCACCCACCACTGCAACAGTCCATTGGCATATATTTAGGCCTAGCACACAGGCAGAGGAGAGAGGTCCCGTAACAGACAATCTGGCTTCATGTCAGCAGAGAATCAGTCTGCATGTCATAGCAGAGAATGAGGCTTCACGTCAGCCACCACTGCAACAGTCCATTGGCATATATTTAGGCCCAGCACCCAGGCAGAGGAGAGAGGTCCCGTAACAGACAATCTGGCTTCATGTCAGCAGAGAATCAGTCTGCATGTCATAGCAGAGAATCAGGCTTCACGTCAGCCACCACTGCAACAGTCCATTGGCATATATTTAGGCCTAGCACACAGGCAGAGGAGAGAGGTCCCGTAACAGACAATCTGGCTTCATGTCAGCAGAGAATCAGTCTGCATGTCATAGCAGAGAATCAGGCTTCACGTCAGCCACCACTGCAACAGTCCATTGTCATAAATTTAGGCCCAGCACCCAGGCAGAGGAGAGAGGTCCCGTAACAGACAATCTGGCTTCATGTCAGCAGAGAATTAGTCTGCATGTCATAGCAGAGAATCAGGCTTCATGTCAGCCACCACTGCAACAGTCCATTGGCATATATTTAGGCCTAGCACACAGGCAGAGGAGAGGTTCATTCAACTTTGGGTAGCCTCGCAATATAATGGTAAAATGAAAATAAAAATAGGATTGAATGAGGAAGTGCCCTGGAGTCCAATAATATATGGTTATGGGGAGGTAGTTAATGTCTAATCTGGACAAGGGACGGACAGGTCCTGTGGGATCCATGCCTGGTTCATTTTTATGAACGTCAGCTTGTCCACATTGGCTGTAGACAGGCGGCTGCGTTTGTCTGTAATGACGCCCCCTGCCGTGCTGAATACACGTTCAGACAAAACGCTGGCTGCCGGGCAGGCCAGCACCTCCAAGGCATAAAAGGCTAGCTCTGGCCACGTGGACAATTTAGAGACCCAGAAGTTGAATGGGGCCGAACCATCAGTCAGTACGTGGAGGGGTGTGCACACGTACTGTTCCACCATGTTAGTGAAATGTTGCCTCCTGCTAACACGTTGCGTATCAGGTGGTGGTGCAGTTAGCTGTGGCGTGTTGACAAAAGTTTTCCACATCTCTGCCATGCTAACCCTGCCCTCAGAGGAGCTGGCCGTGACACAGCTGCCTTGGCGACCTCTTGCTCCTCCTCTGCCTTGGCCTTGGGCTTCCACTTGTTCCCCTGTGACATTTGGGAATGCTCTCAGTAGCGCGTCTACCAACGTGCGCTTGTACTCGCGCATCTTCCTATCACGCTCCAGTGCAGGAAGTAAGGTGGGCACATTGTCTTTGTAGCGTGGATCCAGCAGGGTGGCAACCCAGTAGTCCGCACAGGTTAAAATGTGGGCAACTCTGCTGTCGTTGCGCAGGCACTGCAGCATGTAGTCGCTCATGTGTGCCAGGCTGCCCAGGGGTAAGGACAAGCTGTCCTCTGTGGGAGGCGTATCGTCATCGTCCTGCCTTTCCCCCCAGCCACGCACCAGTGATGGACCCGAGCTGCGTTGGGTGCCACCCCGCTGTGACCATGCTTCATCCTCATCCTCCTCCACCTCCTCCTCATCCTCGTCCTCCTCGTCCTCCAGTAGTGGGCCCTGGCTGGCCACATTTGTACCTGGCCTCTGCTGTTGCCAAAAACCTCCCTCTGAGTCACTTCGAAGAGACTGGCCTGAAAGTGCTAAAAATGACCCCTCTTCCTCCTCCTCCTCCTCCTCCTGGGCCACCTCCTCTTCCATCATCGCCCTAAGTGTTTTCTCAAGGAGACATAGAAGTGGTATTGTAACGCTGATAACGGTGTCATCGCCACTGGCCATGTTGGTGGAGTACTCGAAACAGCGCAACAGGGCACACAGGTCTCGCATGGAGGCCCAGTCATTGGTGGTGAAGTGGTGCTGTTCTGTAGTGCGACTGACCCGTGCGTGCTGCAGCTGAAACTCCACTATGGCCTGCTGCTGCTCGCACAGTCTGTCCAGCATGTGCAAGGTGGAGTTCCACCTGGTGGGCACGTCGCATATGAGGCGGTGAGCGGGAAGGCCGAAGTTACGCTGTAGCGCAGACAGGCGAGCAGCAGCAGGATGTGAACGCCGGAAGCGCGAACAGACGGCCCGCACTTTATGCAGCAGCTCTGACATGTCGGGGTAGTTGTGAATGAACTTCTGCACCACCAAATTCAGCACATGCGCCAAGCAAGGGATGTGCGTCAAATTGGCTAGTCCCAGAGCTGCAACGAGATTTCGCCCATTATCACACACCACCAGGCCGGGCTTGAGGCTCACCGGCAGCAACCACTCGTCGGTCTGTTGTTCTATACCCCGCCACAACTCCTGTGCGGTGTGGGGCCTGTCCCCCAAACATATGAGTTTCAGAATGGCCTGCTGACGTTTACCCCGGGCTGTGCTGAAGTTGGTGGTGAAGGTGTGTGGCTGACTGGATGAGCAGGTGGAAGAAGAGGAGGAGGAAGCCGAGAAGGAGGAGGTGGCAACAGGAGGCAAAGAATGTTGCCCTGCGATCCTTGGCGGCGGAAGGACGTGCGCCAAACAGCTCTCCGCCTGGGGCCCAGCTGCCACTACATTTACCCAGTGTGCAGTTAGGGAGATATAGCGTCCCTGGCCGTGCTTACTGGTCCACGTATCTGTGGTTAGGTGGACCTTGCCACAGATGGCGTTGCGCAGTGCACACTTGATTTTATCGGATACTTGGTTGTGCAGGGAAGGCACGGCTCTCTTGGAGAAGTAGTGCCGGCTGGGAACAACATACTGTGGGACAGCAAGCGACATGAGCTGTTTGAAGCTGTCTGTGTCCACCAGCCTAAATGACAGCATTTCATAGGCCAGTAGTTTAGAAATGCTGGCATTCAGGGCCAGGGATCGAGGGTGGCTAGGTGGGAATTTACGCTTTCTATCAAATGTTTGTGAGATGGAGAGCTGAACGCTGGCGTGTGACATGGTTGAGACGCTTGGTGACGGAGGTGGTGGTGGTGGTGTTGGTGGTACATCCCCTGTTTGCTGGGCGGCAGGTGCCAACGTTCCTCCAGAGGCGGAGGAAGAGGCCGAGGCGGCAGCAGCAGAATAGGCCGAGGCGGCAGCAGCAGAAGAGGTAGCAGGGGGAGCCTGAGTGACTTCCTTGGTTTTAAGGTGTTTACTCCACTGCAGTTCATGCTTTGCATGCAGGTGCCTGGTCATGCAGGTTGTGCTCAGGTTCAGAACGTTAATGCCTCGCTTCAGGCTCTGATGGCACAGCGTGCAAACCACTCGGGTCTTGTCGTCAGCACATTGTTTGAAGAAGTGCCATGCCAGGGAACTCCTTGAAGCTGCCTTTGGGGTGCTCGGTCCCAGATGGCGGCGGTCAGTAGCAGGCGGAGTCTCTTGGCGGCGGGTGTTCTGCTTTTGCCCACTGCTCCCTCTTTTGCTACGCTGTTGGCTCGGTCTCACCACTGCCTCTTCCTCCGAACTGTGAAAGTCAGTGGCACGACCTTCATTCCATGTGGGGTCTAGGACCTCATCGTCCCCTGCATCGTCTTCCACCCAGTCTTGATCCCTGACCTCCTGTTCAGTCTGCACACTGCAGAAAGACGCAGCAGTTGGCACCTGTGTTTCGTCATCATCAGAGACATGCTGAGGTGGTATTCCCATGTCCTCATCATCAGGAAACATAAGTGGTTGTGCGTCAGTGCATTCTATGTCTTTCACCGCTGGGGAAGGGCTAGGTGGATGCCCTTGGGAAACCCTGCCAGCGGAGTCTTCAAACAGCATAAGAGACTGCTGCATAACTTGAGGCTGAGACAGTTTCCCTGGTATGCATGGGGGTGATGTGACAGACTGATGGGGTTGGTTTTCAGGCGCCATCTGTGCGCTTTCTGCAGAAGACTGGGTGGGAGATAATGTGAACGTGCTGGATCCACTGTCGGCCACCCAATTGACTAATGCCTGTACCTGCTCAGGCCTTACCATCCTTAGAACGGCATTGGGCCCCACCATATATCGCTGTAAATTCTGGCGGCTACTGGGACCTGAGGTAGTTGGTACACTAGGACGTGTGGATGTGGCAGAACGGCCACGTCCTCTCCCAGCACCAGAGGGTCCACTAACACCACCACGACCATGTCCACGTCCGCGTCCCTTACTAGATGTTTTTCTCATTGTTATGGTTCACCACAACAACAAATATATTATTTGGCCCAATGTATTGTATTCAAATTCAGCGGGATATAAATTTGAGGCCTAGTATTTAGGCGCTGGGTGACCGGTATGGATTTAGTGACAGAATTAGACTTGGAAATGCACAGAAGCGTGTGTGTGAAGTTATTCTGAATGACCCTATGTGCACCTTCAATATGATCTACCCTTTTAGGGATAGATTTCAAATAGCTCTGATATAGCAGAAACGACTAAATTATGAAATTGCTAAATTGGGAATTGTATTTCAACCCAGAACAAAAAATGTGCTTTGACGGACACTAAATAACTTTCCCAGCCACAACAGGACAGCGGTAACGAGAGATTTAGCGGGATATAAATTTGAGGCCTAGTATTTAGGCGCTGGGTGACAGGTATGGGTTTAGTGACAGAATTAGACTTGGAAATACACAGTAGCGGGTGTGTGAAGTTATTCTGAATGACCCTATGTGCACCTTGAATATTATATACCCTTTTAGGGATAGATTTCAAATAGCTCTGATATAGCAGAAACCACTAAATTATGAAATTGCTAAATTGGGAATTGTATTTCAACCCAGAACAAGAAATGTGCTTGAACGGACACTAAATAACTCGCCCAGCTACAGCACTAGGGACAGATTTAGCGGGATATAAATTTGAGGCCTAGTATTTAGGCGCTGGGTGACAGGTATGGGTTTAGTGCCAGAATTAGACTTGGAAATACACAGTAGCGGGTGTGTGTGAAGTTATTCTGAATGACCCAATGTGCACCTTGAATATTATATACCCTTTTAGGGATAGATTTCAAATAGCTCTGATATAGCAGAAACCACTAAATTATGAAATTGCTAAATTGGGAATTGTATTTCAACCCAGAACAAGAAATGTGCTTGAACGGACACTAAATAACTCGCCCAGCTACAGCACTAAGGACAGATTTAGCGGGATATAAATTTGAGGCCTAGTATTTAGGCGCTGGGTGACAGGTATGGGTTTAGTGCCAGAATTAGACTTGGAAATACACAGTAGCGGGTGTGTGTGAAGTTATTCTGAATGACCCAATGTGCACCTTGAATATTATATACCCTTTTAGGGATAGATTTCAAATAGCTCTGATATAGCAGAAACCACTAAATTATGAAATTGCTAAATTGGGAATTGTATTTCAACCCAGAACAAGAAATGTGCTTGAACGGACACTAAATAACTCGCCCAGCTACAGCACTAAGGACAGATTTAGCGGGATATAAATTTGAGGCCTAGTATTTAGGCGCTGGGTGACAGGTATGGGTTTAGTGCCAGAATTAGACTTGGAAATACACAGTAGCGGGTGTGTGTGAAGTTATTCTGAATGACCCAATGTGCACCTTGAATATTATATACCCTTTTAGGGATAGATTTCAAATAGCTCTGATATAGCAGAAACCACTAAATTATGAAATTGCTAAATTGGGAATTGTATTTCAACCCAGAACAAGAAATGTGCTTGAACGGACACTAAATAACTCGCCCAGCTACAGCACTAAGGACAGATTTAGCGGGATATAAATTTGAGGCCTAGTATTTAGGCGCTGGGTGACAGGTATGGGTTTAGTGCCAGAATTAGACTTGGAAATACACAGTAGCGGGTGTGTGTGAAGTTATTCTGAATGACCCAATGTGCACCTTGAATATTATATACCCTTTTAGGGATAGATTTCAAATAGCTCTGATATAGCAGAAACCACTAAATTATGAAATTGCTAAATTGGGAATTGTATTTCAACCCAGAACAAGAAATGTGCTTGAACGGACACTAAATAACTCGCCCAGCTACAGCACTAGGGACAGATTTAGCGGATATAAATTTGAGGCCTAGTATTTAGGCGCTGGGTGACAGGTATGGGTTTAGTGACAGAATTAGACTTGGAAATACACAGTAGCGGGTGTGTGTGAAGTTATTCTGAATGACCCAATGTGCACCTTGAATATTATATACCCTTTTAGGGATAGATTTCAAATAGCTCTGATATAGCAGAAACCACTAAATTATGAAATTGCTAAATTGGGAATTGTATTTCAACCCAGAACAAGAAATGTGCTTGAACGGACACTAAATAACTCGCCCAGCTACAGCACTAGGGACAGATTTAGCGGGATATAAATTTGAGGCCTAGTATTTAGGCGCTGGGTGACCGGTATGGATTTAGTGACAGAATTAGACTGGGATATGGCCAAAAAATAAACAGACTATTGCTGGTTAAATGCACTTGGTGTGACAGCTTCACCCTGATGTAGGCTTTAGCCAAAAAACAACCACACCATTGAGGGTTAAATGCACTTGGTGACAGGCGCAGCTTGCCCCTGATTTAGTATATGGCCAAAAAATGAACAGACTATTGCTGGTTAAATGCACTTGGTGTGACAGCTTCACCCTGATGTAGGCTTTAGCCAAAAAACAACCACACCATTGAGGGTTAAATGCACTTGGTGACAGGCGCAGCTTGCCCCTGATTTTGTATATGGCCAAAAAATGAACAGACTATTGCTGGTTAAATGCACTTGGTGTGACAGCTTCACCCTGATGTAGGCTTTAGCCAAAAAACAACCACACCATTGAGGGTTAAATGCACTTGGTCGCAGCTTGTGCTGGCGCACCACAAGACACAAAATGGCCGCCGATCACCCCAGAAAAATGTGACTGACAAACGGTCTGGGCAGCCTAAAAACAGTGAGCAATTGAGGATCAGCAGCTCAATGATCCACAGCTGCAGATCGATCAGTTAATCAAGTCCTTTGGAGGAGTTAATCTGCCTAATCTCGCCCTACTGTCGCAGCCGCAACCTCTCCCTACGCTAATCAGAGCAGAGTGACGGGCGGCGCTATGTGACTCCAGCTTAAATAGAGGCTGGGTCACATGGTGCTCTGGCCAATCACAGCCATGCCAATAGTAGGCATGGCTGTGATGGCCTCTTGGGGCAAGTAGTATGACGCTTGTTGATTGGCTGCTTTGCAGCCTTTCAAAAAGCGCCAAGAAAGCGTCACAAAAGCGCGAAGAAAGCGACGAACACCGAACCCGAACCCGGACTTTTACGAAAATGTCCGGGTTCGGGTCCGTGTCACGGACACCCCAAAATTCGGTACGAACCCGAACTATACAGTTCGAGTTCGCTCATCCCTAGTCATATTCAGTTCGCATTTGTGCAGAGAGACTTTCCTCACCTGCCTCCTGACCTGCCTCTACTGATTCATCATCAGATAATTCATCAGTTTGGGGAATTTTCGCAGGTTTCTTCAAATTAGCAGACAATTTTGTTTTAGCTGTATTATTTTCATTTGGGAAGGGTGATTTCAAAAACTTATCAATTTTATTCTCGGGAGTCTTAGACACCATCTTTACTGCAGAGGAATCCACCGACCGTCGTTTTGGGGCCATTTTCTTCCCTTTTTTTTTTTTTTTCTTTTTTTCCCCCCTTCCCTTTCCTCCTCTTTTTTTTTTTTTCCCCTCCTCTCTTTTCTACTTTCTTTCCTCCTCTTATCCTCTTTCTTCCCCTTTTTTTCCCCTTCCCTTTCTTTATCAACCCTCTATCCCCTCCTCTCCAGCTACGCGGGAGGAAACAGGGGCAGGACCAGAAAAATTCTACTCCAGTTCAGCAGGGGGCTTAACAAAGCAAAAATAAAGTCACAAATAACAGGTAGCAATATTCTCACGTGTCCGATGCGCTCGCAGTCCCAGTATACGCCATGAACCAGATAGAAAATCCTGGGCGGCCGAAAAAGAGGAGACGTGGAATCTTTGCTTGTCACCCAGGTGGTAGGTTACTGGTCGCCCGGATAGTATATGGGCCAGGAAATCCACGAATCAAGGGGCCTACCTCTAGCCACAGAGTAAAAACCCGGACCAGCAAAGAGGAAGCAGCAGGGAAGGATGAAAGGATGAAGTCCTAAAAGTCACCAGCAGAGGACAGGCAACGAGCATGCCGAGGAACAGCTGACTCAAGGCAAACGCCGGCAGGCGCCGCACACCAGGGCAGAGAACCAGAGACCGCCGGAGGAGAAGACCAGGAGATCCCCAGATCCCCAGGGCCAGCCAGAACCACAGACCGGGAAAAGCAGACACCGACAGCAGCCCCAGCCAGGAACGAACGGAACGACCGACAACCAAGCCAACAGAGAGGAAGGTAAGCCGCACCGAGTCACGGCGTCACCGCATTCAGGGCATCAGCTGTTTCAATACAGGAGCGTGGAGGGAGGAGGCTAGCGAGGAGGGAGAGCGAGACGCGTCGCTCACGTCATCACGCCGCCAACGATGACAATTTGTATTTTTGAGGATTAATTTTATTATTGAACAACAACCATGTTCTCAATGAACCCAAAAAACTCATTAATATCAAAGCTGAATATTTTTGGAAGTAGTTTTTAGTTTGTTTTTAGTTTTAGCTATTTTAGGGGGATATCTGTGTGTGCAGGTGACTATTACTGTGCATAATTATTAGGCAACTTTACAAAAAACAAATATATACCCATTTAAATTATTTATTTTTACCAGTGTGTCATGGTCTTACCTCCTTGCTGTTCCCTTCGTTTGACATGTGCTGGCGGCCATCTTGGTTTCTGGGTTTTCTTGTAGCCTCCCACCCTGCGGCTCCTCCTTCCCACTGGGAGGAGCTGGATGCCCAGCTCATATATATAGGAGGTCTGTGGCTTCAGTTCCTTGCTTGGTCCTCCTGTGTTCACATGCTTCCAAGACTGCTGCTGCTTCTGGTTCCTGATCCTGGCCTCGTCTGACTACCCCGTTGGTTCCTGATTCCGGCTTCGTCTGACTACCCCGTTGGTTCCTGATTCCGGCTTCGTCTGACTACCCCGTTGGTTCCTGATTCCGGCTTCGTCTGACTACCCCGTTGGTTCCTGATTCCGGCTTCGTCTGACTACCCCGTTGGTTCCTGATTCCGGCTTCGTCTGACTACCCCGTTGGTTCCTGTTCCTGGCTTCGTCTGACTACCCCTCTGGTTCCTGACCTCTGTCTCCGCAAGACCCTGCTTCGGTTTAGCCATCCGTTCGGACTTTGCTTACGGCTTGCTCTTCAATAAAACCTTCTATTTTCCACTTATCTCTTGTTGTACGTCTGGTTCATGGTTCCATGACATTAGGACCAAGCCATGAATTCTGACGGTACAGGGCCACCCTCGCTACCTACGCTGGTTGCCAGACTTGATCAGCAGGATCACCTGTTGGGTCGGTTCGCTGTGGCGTTGCAAACCCTGCTTGAACGCACGGCTCATTTAGCTTCCGTTGCCGATGGGTCGGTTGTCGCTCCTGGGCCCGCTCCTACTGCCGCTCCGGTTGTTGCGCCAGAGTCTACCCTGACACCTGTTGCTGCGCCTGTGGTGTTTCAGGGTATGACCGGTTCTGCCCCCCTTCCACAGCGCTTTGGGGGAGAGCCAACTCAGTGCCGAGGTTTCCTTAACCAGGTGGGCATTTACTTCGAGTTGCTGCCACATGCCTTTCCTACTGAGAGATCAAGGGTGGGCTTCTTGATCTCGCTGCTCTCGGACAAGGCCTTGGCCTGGGCCAGCCCTTTATGGGAGAACAACAATCCGGTGGTTGCCGAGTTTTCCGGTTTTGTTGCTTCTCTTCGGAAGGTATTCGATGTGCCGGCTCGTGCTGCCTCTGCTGCGAAGCTCCTTATGTCCATCAGACAGGGTTCACGATCCGTAGCTGAATACGCCATTGAGTTTCGTACCCTGGCAGCAGAGGTGGGCTGGAATAATGAGGCTCTGGTCGCTGCTTTCTCTCATGGTCTCTCGGATGCCTTGAAGGATGAGGTTGCAGCTAAGGACCTACCAGTGGAGCTCGAGTCTCTTATTTCTTTCCTGATTTTGATTGACACCAGACTCAGGGAGAGACCTTCCTTTAAGGAGAGCCTGCGGAGGTCTCCTAACAGATTGGCGCCTACGTTTGCTGTCCCACCCGTGCCTCCCTCTCCTCCCACGCCTCCTGGGGATGACTTGTCTGGGGGTGAACCCATGCAGCGGGGGTTTGCTCGCCTGTCTGAGGGGGAGAGGGTACTCCGGAGACGCGAGGGCCGATGCATGTACTGTGGTCTCGGTGGGCATTTTCGGTTGGCATGTCCGAACCGTCCGGGAGAACGCTCGCACCTGAGGTCCTGTCGGGGGCAGATCTTGGGTGGAGTCTCCTCGTCCCCGGTTTCCCGTGTTGACAAACCACTGATCACGGTTGTCCTCTCCTGGGTCGGGGGCTCGGTGACGACCCAGGCGTTGGTGGACTCTGGTGCTGGTGGTTTGTTCATTGATAGAGTGTTCGTTGCCGCCAATTCCATTCCTCTGCAGCCTCGAGGTTCCCCACTGGCTCTTGAGGCGATAGACGGCAGACCCCTTCTGCCGCCACACGTGACTCATGAGACCCTTCCAGTGGGGATAGCCATTGGTGCCGTTCACAGAGAGTCGGTCTGTCTCCAGGTTATTTCGTCTCCACACTACTCGGTGGTCTTGGGGTACCCCTGGCTCCAGAAGCATAATCCGACTTTCGATTGGAGATCGGTCGAGATCCTCTCGTGGTCACCGCAGTGTGGGGCTAGTTGCATCCATGGGCCTGTCAAGTTGCTGTGTACTTCCTCGGACTCTCTGTTGCCTCCTGAATACGAAGAGTACCGGGATGTATTCGATAAGGTGCGCGCGGTTGCCCTACCTCCGCACCGCCCATACGATTGTGCCATAGAGTTACAATCCGGTGCCGTTCCTCCTCGTGGCAAAGTCTATCCACTGTCGGTAGCGGAGAATGAGGCCATGGAGGAGTACGTGAGGGAGGCGCTTTCACGCGGACACATTCGCAAATCCTCGTCCCCGGCAGGGGCTGGATTTTTCTTTGTGAAAAAGAAGGGCGGCGAGTTGAGGCCTTGCATCGATTACAGGGGTCTCAATCGCATCACGATCAAGAACGCTTACCCGATACCCTTGATTTCCGAGCTGTTCGATCGCCTCAAAGGGGCCACGGTCTTTACCAAACTCGACCTGAGGGCGGCATATAACCTGGTAAGGATCAAGGCGGGCGATGAGTGGAAGACCGCGTTTAACACCAGGACCGGTCATTATGAATCCTTGGTTATGCCCTTTGGGTTGTGCAATGCGCCCGCAGTCTTCCAGGAATTCATCAACGATGTTTTCCGTGACCTGTTGCAGCAGTGTGTGGTGGTCTATTTGGATGACATCTTGGTATATTCTGCATCCATGGAGGCCCACATTCTGGATGTCAGACGAGTGTTGCAACGCTTACGAGAGAACAAGCTGTTCGGTAAGCTTGAGAAATGCGAATTTCACCGATCCCAGGTAACCTTCTTAGGTTACATCATTTCCGCTGAGGGGTTCTCCATGGATCCTGAGAAGGTTTCGGCTGTCTTACAGTGGCCCCAGCCCAGTGGGCTTCGTGCCCTGCAGCGCTTTTTGGGCTTCGCCAATTATTATCGGAAGTTCATCAGGGACTTTTCCATGCTAGCCAAGCCTCTCACGGATCTGACCAGGAAGGGCAGTAATCCTCAGGTCTGGCCGCTCGAGGCCATCCGAGCTTTTGAGGCTCTAAAGTCCGCCTTTGTGTCGGCTCCGATTCTGTCGCATCCCAACCCTGGGTTGCCTTTTGTCCTCGAGGTGGACGCGTCTGAGACGGGAGTAGGCGCCCTCCTGTCTCAGCGTAGAACACCAGAGGGTCCTCTGCTTCCTTGTGGGTTTTACTCCCGGAAACTGTCTTCCGCGGAGTGCAACTATCAGATTGGTGACAGGGAGTTATTGGCCATCGTGCAGGCCCTTAAAGAATGGAGGCACTTGCTCGAGGGCTCGGTGGTTCCGGTTCTCATCCTGACGGACCACAAGAATCTGACCTACCTCTCTGAGGCCAAGAGATTGACACCACGTCAGGCCAGATGGGCTCTGTTCTTGTCACGTTTTAATTACGTGGTCTCCTACCTACCCGGCTCCAAGAACATCAGAGCGGATGCCTTATCACGGCAGTACTCCGAGCTGTCCGGGGAGGAGTCGATTCCGACTACGGTCATACCCCCGAATCAGATCCTGGCCGCTATTCGCACCAGCCTGACTTCTCCTCTGGGTGAGCAGATTTTGGCGGCTCAATCTGGTGCTCCCTCTGGGAGACCCAACGGCAGATGTTTTGTGCCTGAGGAGTTGCGCACTCGGTTGTTGCGAACCTACCATAACTCCAAGGCCGCGGGGCACCCTGGAAAGAATCAGCTGTCCTGGGCGGTTTCACGTCTGTTCTGGTGGCCTTCTCTACGTTCCGACATCGCCGCATATGTAGCGGCATGCTCCGTTTGTGCCCAGAGTAAGTCCCCTCGGCACCTTCCGTTGGGCCTTTTGCAACCCATAGCCACCGGGGAGCGTCCATGGTCACACCTGGGGATGGATTTCATTGTGGACCTCCCTGCATCCCGAGGCCATACGGTCATTCTCATGATTGTGGATCGGTTTTCCAAAATGTGCCACTGTGTTCCTCTCAAGAAGTTACCCTCTGCACAAGAGTTGGCCTCGATTTTTGCCAGGGAGGTCTTCCGGTTGCACGGTTTGCCCAAGGAGATTGTGTCGGATCGGGGGAGTCAGTTTGTGTCCAGGTTCTGGCGCGCCTTTTGCTCCCAGTTGGGGATTCATCTCTCTTTCTCCTCGGCCTACCACCCTCAGTCCAATGGGGCCGCAGAACGATCCAATCAGGCCTTGGAGCAATTCCTTCGTTGCTATGTCTCCGATCACCAAGACAATTGGGTTGACCTCCTGCCTTGGGCTGAGTTTGCCAGGAACACGGCGGTGAACTCTTCCTCTGGGACGTCTCCCTTCATGGCCAATTATGGGTTCCAACCTGCCGTGTTACCGGAGGTATTCTCTCCCCAGGATATTCCGGCTGTGGAGGATCACCTTTCCGTCCTACGTGCTTCTTGGGTACAGATCCAGAGGTCCCTTGAGGTCTCTGCGCAGCGCCAGAAACTCCAGGCTGATCGCAGACGAGCGCCCGCTCCTTCCTACCAGGTCGGAGACCGCGTATGGTTGTCCACCCGCAACCTCAACCTTCGAGTGCCCACTCCCAAGCTGGCGCCTCGCTTTGTTGGTCCCTTCCGAGTGCTTCGCAGGGTAAACCCGGTAGCCTATGCCCTTGCGCTTCCTCCTGGCATGCGGATCTCCAACGTGTTTCATGTCTCCCTGTTGAAGCCACTGGTGTGTAATCGTTTCACTTCCTCGATTCCTCGGCCTCGTCCGGTCCAAGTGGGCAATCGTGAGGAGTATGAGGTGAGCAATATCCTGGACTCACGCCTGGTCCGCGGCCGGGTGCAGTTTTTGGTCCATTGGCGTGGTTATGGTCCAGAGGAGCGTTCCTGGGTTCCCTCCGCAGATGTCCATGCTCCTGCTTGCTCCGAGCCTTCCACGCACGCTTCCCTCAGAAACCGTTCCTTACTCCGCGGAGGAGGGGCCCTTGAGGGGGAGGTACTGTCATGGTCTTACCTCCTTGCTGTTCCCTTCGTTTGACATGTGCTGGCGGCCATCTTGGTTTCTGGGTTTTCTTGTAGCCTCCCACCCTGCGGCTCCTCCTTCCCACTGGGAGGAGCTGGATGCCTAGCTCATATATATAGGAGGTCTGTGGCTTCAGTTCCTTGCTTGGTCCTCCTGTGTTCACATGCTTCCAAGACTGCTGCTGCTTCTGGTTCCTGATCCTGGCCTCGTCTGACTACCCCGTTGGTTCCTGATTCCGGCTTCGTCTGACTACCCCGTTGGTTCCTGATTCCGGCTTCGTCTGACTACCCCGTTGGTTCCTGATTCCGGCTTCGTCTGACTACCCCGTTGGTTCCTGATTCCGGCTTCGTCTGACTACCCCGTTGGTTCCTGATTCCGGCTTCGTCTGACTACCCCGTTGGTTCCTGTTCCTGGCTTCGTCTGACTACCCCTCTGGTTCCTGACCTCTGTCTCCGCAAGACCCTGCTTCGGTTTAGCCATCCGTTCGGACTTTGCTTACGGCTTGCTCTTCAATAAAACCTTCTATTTTCCACTTATCTCTTGTTGTACGTCTGATTCATGGTTCCATGACACAGTGAAACCAATATAACATCTCAACATTCACAAATATACATTTCTGACATTCAAAAACAAAACAAAACCAAATCAGTGACCAATATAGCCACCTTTCTTTGCAAGGACACTCAAAAGCCTGCCATCCATGGATTCTGTCAGTGTTTTGATCTGTTCACCATCAACATTGCGTGCAGCAGCAACCACAGCCTCCCAGACACTGTTCAGAGAGGTGGACTGTTTTCCCTCCTTGTAAATCTCACATTTGATGATGGATCACAGGTTCTCAATGGGGTTCAGATCAGGTGAACAAGGAGGCCATGTCATTAGATTTTCTTCTTTTATACCCTTTCTTGCCAGCCACGCTGTGGAGTACTTGGACGCGTGTGATGGAGCATTGTCCTGCATGAAAATCATGTTTTTCTTGAAGGATGCAGGACTTCTTCCTGTACCACTGCTTGAAGAAGGTGTCTTCCAGAAACTGGCAGTAGGACTGGGAGTTGAGCTTGACTCCATCCTCAACCCGAAAAGGCCCCACAAGCTCATCTTTGATGATACCAGCCCAAACCAGTACTCCACCTCCACCTTGCTGGCGTCTGAGTCGGACTGGAGCTCTCTGCCCTTTACCAATCCAGCCACGGGCCCATCCATCTGGCCCATCAAGACTCACTCTCATTTCATCAGTCCATAAAACCTTAGAAAAATCAGTCTTGAGATATTTCTTGGCCCAGTCTTGACGTTTCAGCTTGTGTGTCTTGTTCAGTGGTGGTCGTCTTTCAGCCTTTCTTACCTTGGCCATGTCTCTGAGTATTGCACACCTTGTGCTTTTGGGCACTCCAGTGATGTTGCAGCTCTGAAATATGGCCAAACTGGTGCAAGTGGCATCTTGGCAGCTGCCACGCTTGACTTTTCTCAGTTCATGGGCAGTTATTTTGCACCTTGGTTTTTCCACACGCTTCTTGCGACCCTGTTGACTATTTTGAATGAAACGCTTGATTGTTCGATGATCACGCTTCAGAAGCTTTGCAATTTTAAGAGTGCTGCATCCCTCTGCAAGATATCTCACTATTTTGACTTTTCTGAGCCTGTCAAGTCCTTCTTTTGACCCATTTTGCCAAAGGAAAGGAAGTTGCCTAATAAGTATGCACACCTGATATAGGGTGTTGATGTCATTAGACCACA